>NW_028261389.1:77179471-77418589 GCF_051295495.1 Thamnophis sirtalis
AAGGCCCGCGGGCCGAATCCGGCCCACAGGGTGCTTAGATCTGGCCCACAGGGCTGCCCTGGAAATCTCAAAGAACCAGCCCGCAATGCCTCTGTCAGCAAAAATGGAGCACGTGGCCCTCCTGAACTCCGTTTTCACTGGCAGAGGGTTGCAGGAGACCATCGTAGCCGGAAACGGAGCTTGGGAGCCCGTTTTCACTGGCAGAGGGTTGCAGGAGACTGTCGTAAACGGAGCTTGGTAGCCTGTTTTCACTGGCAGAGGGTTGCAGGAGACGGCCGTAGTTGGAAACGGAGCTCGGGAGCCTGTTTTCCCTGGCAGACGGTTGCAGGAGATGGCCGTAGTCGGAAATGGAGCTCGGGAGCCCGTTTTCACTGGCAGAGGGTTGCAGGAGACGGCCGTTGTCGGAAATGGAGCTCGGGAGCCTGTTTTCCCTGACAGAGCGCTTGGGCCACCACAGATGCCCCCGACACAAGTGACATTGAGCTGGCCACGCCTACTCTGGCCACACTCACCCCACCTCCCAAAGTCAAACACAACCCCATTGCAGCCCTCCATGAAATTGAATTTGACACCCCTGATTTAGTGGAAGTTCAAAGTTACAACGGTACAAAAAAAAGGGACTTACAACCGTTTATCGCATGTAATGACCATTGCAGAATCCCCTGGGGGGGGGGTGTCTGATCAAAATTTGGGCGCTTGGCAACTCGTATTTTTGGCGGTTGTGGTGTCCTGGGGTCATGTGATCCCCTTTTGCGACTGTCCGACGAGCAAAACTAATGGGGACACCACGTTCACTTAACCTTCACAATTTGAGGGATTCACTTAACGGTGGGAAGAAAGGTCATAAAACGGGGGGGGGACTCACTGAAGGACGGTTTTGTTTAGCAAGAGAAATTTTGGGCTCCGTTGTTATGGTCATAAGTCAAGGACTACCTGTGGCTAACTTATTTCCTCTCCCCCCAAACAGCGCTGATCGCCATGTAAATTTTGTCATAATTATCAAAAGTAACGGGCTGCTTCTTAAATGAATTCCATCCCATTTTCAGACCCCTACACATAAATTAAGTCACTTTCCTTTAACACAGACTTAAAAGGTAAAAGTTCCCCTCGCACATATGTGCTAGTTGTTCCTGACTCTAGGGGGCGGTGCTCATCTCCATTTCAAAGCCGATGAGCCAGCGCTGTCCGAAGACATCTCCGTGGTCATGTGGCTGGCATGACTCAACACCGAAGGCACATGGAACACTGTTCCCTTCCCATCAAAGGTGGTTCCTATTTTTCTACTTGCATTTTTTACGTGCTTTCGAACTGCTAAGTTGGCAGAAGCTGGGACAAGTGATGGGAGCTCACTCCGTTACGCGGCGCTAGGGATTCGAACTGCCGAAATGTCGAGCTTTTTGATCGACAAGCTCAACGTCTTAACCACTGAGCCACCGCATCCCTAACATAGACTTACCAATCTTTATTAAAGCAGCTGTTGTGTAGTTCACAAAAATAGAACACACCTGTTTCGTTTCTTTCCAAAAAGAGCAAAAAAAAAATCCTCAAAGGCCTTTCTGAAACTAAGGAGACAAAAAAATTCAACTTGGCTCTCTCAATTTGTAAAAAACGAGAAAGTATTAAAGGAAGAGAAATCTGGTTCGTTAAGGGGGCCGAAAATGCTCCAGTTACGCCGAACGCAGGCGGTCCTTCCACAATTGAGTCCAAAATTTCTGTCGTTAAGTGAGTTTCACCCCGTTTTGCGACCTGTCCTGCTGTAGTTGTCAAGTGAATCGCTGCGGTTGTTAAGTGAGTAAGTCAATCTGGCTCCCCCCCCCCCCCCCCATGATTTTGCTTGTTGAAAGTTCTCGAAAGAGGATCACCAGACCCCGGGACAGTGGAACCGTCATAAATATGAGTCAGGTGCCCAGCATTTAAATTTGGATCACCTTCTGAAGAGTTGAAATAATAATAAGGCAAAAATAAATAAATAAACCATCACCATCAAGGGTGAGTAATACAAATCATTGTGTTTTTCACGAATATCTTCCTTTTTTTTGCTATATTCGTTGCGGTTGATTGCGGCTGTCGTTGTGTTTAATGATAACTAGCGGCTGAAATGACTTTTTACAATAATGAAATGTTTAACACAAGGATATGTGAAGCTTCCATCCATCAGGATCTTTCCTGACGGCCGTCGAGTCAAAGACTAAAATAATAACATGAAATAATGAAAAGAATAAAAGATAAAATCACGCTTTTTAAAATTCAAATTGCTTAGCCCCGTGATGGCGAAACTGTGGCACGCGAGGTGTCGTCCCTGCGCACGCCCCCCTAAGGGCCAGCTGGTTTTCAGGTCTCAGCCATGTGGGGGGGCCATGTGGGAGATGCGTCCGCATACGTGGGGGGGGGGACAGGGGGCACATGGGAGTTGTGCGCTCAATAGACGGAACATATTACCATTTAGGGTGGACCTGTGAGGAGGCTAAAAAATTTTGGGAAAAGGATCAAAAATTGGCTGGAGGCAATATCAGGGGTTAAAATAGAATGGATTTTAAGATTTTTTTATTAGGAATAACGTCTGCGAAATACAAAAAAGAAATCCAGTATTTAATACTACATATAATTACGGCGGCAAGGATTGCCTTTGCCCCAGAAATGGAAAAAACAAATCAATTCCAAGCGAAGATGAAATAATAAGAAAGGTTATGGATTGTGCCGAAATGGACAAACTAACTAAAGAAATCCAGGGAAAAGAAGAATCAGAATTCTACCAGATACGGGATAAACGGTATAGGGGGATGGAGGAAAGAAACAAGAATCAATGAAGGAATATAACAAAACTCAAAAAAATAAGTTATGAGTAAAATAAGAGGGTTAAGAATGGTGAAATCCGAATGAAATACAATAGAAGGGGAAATAATATAAGGTGAGCGGTATCGATTGACAATCGCTATTAGAAAGAACAGGAAGCTCCTGTTCTTATTGTATTGTGTAAATGTGATGTACGTCTAAGTTTTGTGTGTGTGTGTTTTACATGTTTGTTAATAAAAAAATTAAAAATAAAATCTTGTGGCTGAAACTCTAGATGTTCTCTTAACATTTTGTTCTAACCGCATATGCATTTTTGCCCAATTTCTTTTTGGCTTTTGGGGCATGTCCACCACAGGTGAAAATATGTGCCTGGTTTCTGATTACATTTCCAACACTTGGTGGACATGTTTTTAAACCTTTTTGCTAAGTCTTGCCGGTGGTAAATGCCGCCTGTAAAACATTTTAGACAAACGTTTTCGTGATAAGTGGTTTGCCGTCGTCAATTTATCGCTTCTTTCCCAGAGTTTTTGCCCGTTATATCTAGGATGCTATTTTTATTTTGGGGGGGGGGGTCTATCAACGCTTCCCGCTCTGCTGCTGTCAGATCAATTTGAGATATGTGTTCTGAAGGCTAAACCGTCTGGCTCTTTATCGTGTTTATTACATCGATAAAGCAGAGCTAATGAAAACGGCACCGTTGTGACCTCAATCGCATTTCAGTTGCCTAGCAAGTTTCTTTAAGTGCCACGATAAATTGCACGGAAGCCAGAGAATTTTATTCCCGGCTGACTTTTCTGTTCATTTGACGATGCCGTCCTCTGGGCCGCGTTCAACGCAGGAAGTCCTCCGCTTACGGCCATAATCGAGCCCAGAGTTTACGTGGCTAAGAGAAAACATTTGTCGAGCGAGTTTTGTCCCGTTTTACGCCACGTTTGTTAAGCGGTTTTCTACGGGGTTTTTTTTTTAATTAGTAACCCAGTTGTTAAGTGAAACGGGTTTCCCTATCGACTTTCTTGGTGAGAAGGTCCCCAAAAGAGGATTGTGTGATCACCGGGACGCTGCAATGGTCGTAAATATGAACCTGTTACCAAGCATGTGAATTTTGAACATGGGGACCCTGCAAGAGTCAAAGGTGTGAAAAATGGTCATAAGTCACTTCTTTCCATACCGTTTTAACTTCAGACGGTCACTAGTGAACTGTTGTAAGTCAAGGACTATCTGTATGCTGACTAGCATGTTGAGAAAAATTTTTTTTTGGGGGTGTCTTTTAATGACCCCATAATGTCTTACATCAGGATGGAATCTGGGCAACTGAATGGAGCTGAGGGTTTACTGGCCGGATGCTCTTCATGTTGCCATTGCGGAGTTTTGTTCGGCAGATATATTCTCATTGTGCCCAGAGAGAGAAATATCTGCCACTACCTAGGATTGAACCTCACAACTTCCTCATTGTGAGGCGAGAGCTCCCCCTCTAAGCCACCGCACCACCCATGTTAAATGACTCCAAGGCAACGTCGAATTCTTACCTCTGAGTAGTCTTTTCTGTTTCTGTAGATGTCGTTCCTTCCAACGTTAGCCAAAAGTGTGCATTTTGGACTGAAAAGAGAAAAAGTGAAAGGAGCTGATTAATGCAAATGCTATTCCAGTGATGTGAACCTTTGCGTATATCTATTGTAGGAAGTTAGCACCCACCTCCTCTCCTAGGAAAATGAAATATTTTAGGGAATATTAAAGGGGCTGAATATTTCCCCTAAAAGAGAGGCAGAAACACACCTTTGTCAATGGCCATGAAGGCCCGAGTTGGTCTATTCTACATAACAAAGATTGACCTCCTTCAGGCAGAGCCATAACGGGAATCCCAAAGCCCTTTCATTACACCACCGCTCTACTCTGAGAACAATCTAATACAACCCTGTTTTATCAATGAAATCCAAGAATGAACCCTTTCTGTGCAACGGGAATAAAACCAAATATCAGAGACTCCTTATTCAATTGGCAGCCTACTGAACCGCATCGTCACAACACAATTTTGAAAGTGCGCTACGAAATACACAAAACGGGTTGCCGTGTGTGTGTGTATGTGTATAATGAATGTCACGTCTTGTTCAAACACAAGTGAACCGTGCAACGGGCTGGAGGAGCACTTATACAATTGGGTAACAAATATTTACACACACACACACACACACACACACACACACACACACACACACAATGTCCTCTCTAATACAGGCAGTCCTTGACTTACAACAGTCCGTTTAGCGTCCGTTCGAAGTTACAGCGGCACTGGAAAAAAATGGCCGAGGACCGTTTTTCAAGACTTAACGACCGTTGCGGCATTCCCCGTGGTCATGTGATCAAAATTCAGACGCTTTGGCAACTGGCCTCGTATTTACGACGGTTGCGAGTCCTGTGATCCGCTTTTGCGACCTTCTGGCAAACAGAAGACAGGCTGGGCAGGCATTTGTCTGCAATGGTATAGGGCAGCGGTCAGTAATCTTGAGGCTCCGGAGCCACATGTGGCTCTTCCATCCCTCTGCTGTGGCTCACAGCCGCTTTTTGACTCTAAGTAGGCCAACCATGGATAAATTCAAGAAAAGAAAGATTTCAGAAGAAAACAGAATGTTTAATTCAACTACATATACTAGTTTTGTGGCCGCTCAGGAAATAGTCAGGCACAGGAAGGTTTTTGTGGCTCCCGGTGTTTTCTTTTCTGTGGGAAACGGGTCCAAATGGCTCTTTGAGCGTTTAAGGTTGCTAACTCCTGCGTGCCAGAAATGGCGCACAAAACCATCCTGCCTGGACCACGTGGTCTTGCTGGCTTTCGCATGCGCGGGCACGCAAACTTCTGGTTCCTAGTGTGGGTCGGACGAAGAGCTAGCCGTCGTGCATGCGTGCGACAGAAACCCAGAAGTTTGGGTGCCTGCATGCGTGCAGGAACTCTGCTCTTCCAGGTTTCAGCACTCCTGCGCGCACGAGGGCCAGTTGACTGGCGCACATGTGTGCACAGGAACGCAGAAGAGGAGCCAGCGAGGCTGTACAGGATGGCTCTGCGTGCCACTTCTGGCCCACGTGGCAAACGTTCGCCATCATGGGTATAGGGACTCCTGCTTAGGCAGGGGGTTGGACTAGAAGACCTTTAAGGTCCCTTCCAACTCTGTTATTCTGTTCAGATTTGAAAAAGTTTTTCTAATTTAGTTAATTGCTACAATTATTTTTTTTGACTGTTTCAAACATTCAGCCATCTCTCTCTCCCTCTCCCTCTCCCTCTCCCTACCTATCTATTTATCTATCTATCTCTATCTATCTCTGTCGGTCTATCATTCTATCTATCATCTCTATCTATCTAGCTACCTCCTACTACCTACCTACCTATTCTCTCTCTATCTATTTCTCCATCCATCCATCCATCCATCCATCCATCCATCCATCCATCCATCCATCCATCTATCTATCTATCTATCTATCTATCTATCTATTATCTCTACCTACCTACCTACCTACCTACCTACCTACCTACCTACCTACCTACCTACCTACCTACCTACCCACTCTGTGTGTGTGTGTGTGTGTGTGTGTGTGTGTGTGTGTGTGTGTATGTATGTATTAGATTTCTTTTACAACCTCCGGTATGCCCAAATATGGGAGGAAGATCACTACTTCCATTCTCTGTCCTTCGGCTCGTCACAAGAGACCATCCAGGCAGAAACCCAATATTTTTACTGTTGCCTTTTTGTTACATTTTGTTGTATTTGTGCAGATAAATAAATAAATGTATGTATGTATATATCTACCATCGATTATCTCTACCTAGTACCTACCTAGTACCTACCTACCCCCCTCTCTCTGTCAGTCTATCATCTATCTATCTATCTATCTATCTATCTATCTATCTATCTATCTATCTATCTATCTATCTATCTATCTATCATCTAACTACCATCTCTATCTACCTACCTACCTACTCACCCACCCACCCACCCACCAATCCATCCATCCATCCACCCACCCACCCATCCATCCATCCATCCATCCATCCATCCATCCATCTATCTATCATCTCTACCCACCCACCCACTTCTCTCTCTCTCTCTCTCTCCCTCTCCCCCCGCCTCTCTCTCTAACTATATTGTTAAGGTCGGTCCTCCAGAATCTTAGACAAATATGTGAGGCTGCCGTATTCCTTTTTCTGCAAAGAAGACTTTGAATATCTGCTCCCTAATGAAATTTATAATTCATTATTCCAAAAATAATTATTATTCAAAAAAAAAAAAGAGAAAGAGAGAGAGAGATTTGGGTCAGCTTTTCCAACGACTATCCAGATTTAAAACTGAAATATCATCTTATTGATGTATCTGCAGAGTTTTTTGTTTTGCTTCATTTAAAAAAAAATATATAGGTTGGGAGGGAAATTGCTGGATTCTGACCTGTCAGTTTTCTGTCAGCTCTTAACAAATACGCTCAGAAAGCTCCGAACTTTGGGAGAGATTGCGGCAGCTCCGGGAATTATGTTAGAGGGAGAAGCTAATTAAATGTGACAAGTTTGGAAAACAACTTGCCTGCTATTTTGACTTTTCGATCCTATGAGACAGGAAGCTGGGAATTGATCTTGGGAAACGAGATCAGCAAAGCAATTAAAAACCGAGAAGGATCGAGGCACCAGTTTAAAGTTACAGAACATTTGTCGATTGTTCTTATTTTATTTATTTATCCTTTTAAAAGCATCTTATTTTAAGATGATTTTAAAGGCGATGGAAAGGGGGGCAATCCTTAAGTGAAATAGTTCAGGCAAAGAATTGCAACCCCTTAGGCCAACTTTCTTTCCCTTACATGGGGTTTTTTCTTGGACAAGAAATTAAGAAACAGGAGAGCATTTTGTATATTTTTTTAAAAAAACTAGCCGATAAACTGCTGTTTCTTGGGTATTTATTTATAGGGAGGAAATGTCCAGACCAAACATAATTTCTAATGTTGGATTTTCCCCCTTACCAGAAGGAGCCCCCTTGTGGAGTACTGTGAAGCCGTTACCACGGCAACTCCACTTTCGTTGTACAGTAGAATCCATTTCACGGCAGTAGAGTAGAAGCCATTTTAAGGCACAACAGGCTGTATCTTAACAGAGCACACTCACTGAGGGGCATTAGGGGTGCCTTACCCCCACAGTATTTGTTTCCAGAGAGTAAGTCATCTGTGTACCAAGTTTGGTTGAAATTGCTCGAGGCGTTCCAGAGTTATGCTGGAACACACATGCCAGTGGTGGGATTCAACCAGTTCACACCACTCCGGGAGAACCGGTTGGTAACTTTCTAAGCAGTTTGGTGAACTGATTGTTGGAAGAAATCATTAGGGCAGAGAACCGGTTGTTAAATTATTTGAATCCCACCACTGACACACACAAACATAGGCACACACTGAGCTGTTTAGATAGATGATAGATAGATAGATAGATAGATAGATAGATAGATAGATAGATAGATAGATAGATAGATAGATATAGATGTAGATAGATGGATGGATAGATAGATAGATAGATATAGATGGATAGATGATAGATAGATAGATAGAGATAGATAGATAGATAGATAGATAGATAGATAGATAGATAGATAGATAGATAGAGATAGATAGAGATTAGATAGATAGATAGATAGATAGATAGATAGATAGATAGATAGATAGATAGAGACATAGATAGATAGATAGATAGATAGATAGATAGATAGATAGATAGATAGATAGATAGATATAGATGGATAGATGATAGATAGATAGATGATAGATAGATGATAGATAGATCGATAAATAGATAAAGACATAGATAGATAGATAGATAGATAGATAGATAGATAGATAGATAGATAGATAGATAGATAGATAGATATAGATGGATAGATGATAGATAGATAGATAGATAGATAGAGATATAGAGATAGATAGATAGATATAGATAGATAGATAGATAGAGATAGATAGATAGATAGATAGATAGATAGATATAGATAGATAGATAGATAGATAGATATAGATGGATAGATGATAGATAGATAGATGATAGATAGATAGATAGATAGAGATAGAAATAGATAGATAGATAGATAGATGATAGATAGATAGATAGATAGATAGATAGATAGATAGATAGATAGATAGATAGATTTAGGTCGATTGCTGTGGACTAGACCGCAAGACGTGAATGCCATTGAATGCCGCCAACGCTGGCAGGGTAAGCCCATGTATCAACATGGAGACCAAGCCCCACACTCACTAGCACGGATGCTTCCTATTTTTGTGTTAATACAATGTCTCTCAGCAAACAGCTAAGCGCAGAGACCCCCGAGGACTCCATGTTTCATAAAATCCCTGCTGCCTTTTCCATCTTGTCACTCAATAGATGAGACCATAGCAATAACATTTAGACTTATATACCGCTTCACAGTGATTTAAAGCCCTCTCTAAGCGGTTTACAGAGTCAGACTGTTTCCCCCAACAATCTGGGTCCTCATTTTGCCCACCTCGGAAGGACGGAAGGCTGAGTCAAACTTGAGCCAATCAGGATCGAACTGCTGGCAGTCAGCAGAATTAGCCTGCAATACTGCATTCTTGCCACTGTGCCACCACGGCTCTTGGGTAACTTGATTTGTAACAGGCTTAAAGAGAGGATGGAAATTTTGATGAAGCTTCTTGGAGGCATATACAGGTAGTCCTTGACATACAACAGTTCACTTAGTGACCGAAGTTACAATGGCACTGAAAAAAATTACTGACGACCATTTTACTATTGCAATATCCACATAGTCATGTCATCAAAATTCAGACGCATGGGAACTGACTCCTATTTATGACGACTGGAGTGTCCCGGGGTCATGTGATCCCCCTTTTGTACTTACGTCCGTTTTTCACACTTAATGACAGTTGCAGAATCTCCAGGGTCACCTGATCCAAATTCGGATATTTGGCAATGGACTCATATTTACGACGGTTGTTGTGTCCCAAGGTCACGCGATCCCCCTTTTGCGACCTTCTGACCAGCATAGTTCAATGGGGAAGCCAGATTGACTGAACAAGCGGGCTGGTAACTGAGCAGCCGCAGTGATTCACTTAACAACGGTGGCCAGAAAGGTCGCAAAACGGGACAAAACTCGCTTCACAAATGTCTCCACACCAAAAAAGTTGGGCTGAGTTGTGTTCGTAAGCCGAGGACTACAGCTTAGACTAGGGGTTGGCAACTTTAAACACTCAAAGAACCATTTGGACCCGTTTCCTACAGATAAGAGAACACCAGGAGCCACAAAGGTCCTAACCGGAAGCCCCCCTTCAATTCTGGAGCCGACTGGAAGTCTGGTTTTCCCACCATAGAGTCTCCTCCTAGCACAGCATCCTTTTTCCTCTGCTGACCAGAAGTCCGGTTCCCTCACCATAGAGTCTCCTCCTAGCGCAGCATCCTTTTTCCTCTGCTGACCGGAAGTCCGGTTCCCTCACCATAGAGTCTCCTCCTAGCGCAGCATCCTTTTTCCTCTGCTGACCGGAAGTCCGGTTCCCTCACCATAGAGTCTCCTCCTAGCGCAGCATCCTTTTTCCTCCACCTGTCCTCACCAAAAGCCCTATCAATTGTGGAGCAGACTAGAAACCCCCCCCCCCATTTTACCATAGAGTCTTCTCCTGGCGTGCCATGCTTCCACCCCCCCCCCCAAAAAAAACCTGGAAGCTCCTCTCAAAATTGTGGCATCCACTAGCGACAGGGAGCCACAGCAGAGGGATGAAAAAGCCACATGCGGCTCCAGAGCCGCAGATTGCCGACCCCTGGCTTAGAAGGATGATGGAAATAAATGCATCCTTGTGTTTCCTTCCAACCTGCCGCCGTCCCCAATTTATATTAATGACCCGAAGTTTCGATTTACACAAAGTCTTGGGTACACCAAGGTCTGCTCTTCAGAGGCATATCAATGTGAGATTTTACAAACGCTTTCTGTTCACGAGTACCGCCGCGCTGTCTCGGGTAGCGACCCGGCTTCTGCCGATGGGATTTTGCTGGTCGCCGCACATCCCGCTGCTTTCCTCATACCGCTATTTAGCACTGTCATATAGGTTTGATTTTCTGTCTAAATGATTTCCCAGCTGCCTGGTGCTGCTGTTCCCCGTGTAGAGTGTGTGTGTGTGTGTGTGTGCGTGTGCGTGTGTGTGTGTATCTATATTTATATGTAAGAGCCGAGGTGGCACAGTGGTTAAATGCAGCACTGCAGGCTACTTCAGCTGACTGCAATTCGGCTGTTCAAATCTCACTGGCTCAGGGTTGACTCAGCCTTCCATCCTTCCGAGGTGGGTAAAATGAGGACCCGGATTGTTGTTGGGGGCGATATGCTGACTCTGTAAACCGCTTAGAGAGGGCTGAAAGCCCTATGAAGCGGCATATAAGTCTAACTGCTATTGCTATTGCTATATTGCCTTGGGAGCCAACTCACATACCTCGACATCATCAAATGACCGACACTACCGGTATACCAACAAGGGATCATATTGAAATGATGCTGCCTCTTTCAGAACTTAAGACTTGTGTGTGTGTGTGTGTGTGTGTGTGTGTGTAATCATTTTTATATGCAAGCATGAATATTCACTCTACAAGGGTCAAACAGAACAGGGGTGGGTGGGTGTGTTTATATGGAACATTTATAGCTTCTGGAGGGAAGCTGTTCCACTGATTAATTATTCTCACTGTCAAGAAATTTCTCCCTAGTTCTACGTTGCTTCTCTCCTTGATTAGTTTCCACCCATTGCTTCTTGTCCTGCCTTCAGGTGCCTTGGAGAATAGTTTGACTCCCTCTTCTTTGGAGCAACCCCTGAGATATTGGAAGACTGCTATCATGTCTCCCCTAGTCCTTCTTTTCATTAAACTAGACATACCCAGTTCCTGCAACTGTTCTTCGTATCTTTTAGCCTCCAGTCCCCTAATCATCTTTGTTGCTCTTCTCTGCAATCTTTCTAAAGTCTCCACATCTTTTCTACATCGTGGCGACCAAAACTGGATGTCGTATTCCAAGTGTGGCCTTACCAAGGCATTATAAAGTGGTGTTAACACTTCACGTGATCTTGATTCTATCCCTCTGTTGATGCAGCCTAGTTTACATGCAAAACTTCATTCCAGAGTTGGAAGGGAGCTTGGAGGCCTTCTAGTCCAACCCCCTGCTCAAACAGAAGACCCTGCTATAATAAGGCTCTGAAAAATCCCATGTTTACAGGCAGAACTTTATTCTAGAGAACAAAATAATAAAAGAACAGAATTGGAAGGGACCCTTGGAGGTCTTCTATACCAACCCTGTACCATTTCAGACAAACAGCTGTGCTGTCTTCTTTAAAACTTCCAAAACTTCTGGAAGCAAGGTGTTCCACTGGTTTATTGCTCTCCCTGTCAGGAAATGCCTCCTTAGTTCTAGGTTGGTTCCCTGCTTGATTAGTTTCCACCCATTGCTTCTTGCTCTTGTCTTCAGGTGGCTTGGCAGAAAAATAGCAGAGCTGGAAGGGACCTTGGAGGTCTTCTAGTCCAGCCCACTGCTCAGGGCAGGAAACCCAACACCATTTCAGATAAATGATTGTCCACAGTCTCTTCTTAAAAGCCTCCAGTGATGTAGCAACCACAACGTCTGAAGAAAAGCCATTCCACTGATGGATTGTCCTTGGAAATTTCTCCTTAGTTCTAGGTTACTTCTCTCCTTGTTTAGTTTCCACCCATTGTTTCTAGTCCTGCCTTCGGGGGTTTTGGAGAATAGCTTGACCCCCCCTCCTTCTTCTCAGTGGCCGCCCAGCATCTTCACAAGTTTTGAGCTGACTGCGTGATGCACACAGTGTCCGTTTTAATGAGGAATGTGTGCTTAGTTCAGCCGTTCAGTGCTTCGATCCAATGGGGACTGCAAGCGAATAAATCATAATTTTTTTTTTTGATCTGCTACATTCCCAAGAAAACGTTCAATGAGTGGGCAGCTGAAGGCACTTTCCGAAATGCACTGTGCCGATTATAACATTCTTTGGCTTCCTTCAAGACACTTGAGCAAGGATAATCAGCCTGCATTCATCACAGCGCACCTGCGGGGGGGAAAAAATTCCCAAAAAGCGATCCTGAATTGAACTCCTATGCCGCGAAGTTGCTGTCCCATTGTCCGTCCTTTTTTCACTTAACGTCAAGGTGAAAATTTGGCTGCCCGTGCTGATCAGGGAAGGAACTGGGCCTTTTTAAACCTGCGATTATTTGTGGCGGTTTGCAACGATGAGTGTAGGATATCAACGGCAGAAGAATAACAGAGCTGGAAGGGACCTTGGAGGTCTTCTAGTCCTACCCCCTGCTCAGGCAGGAGACCCTATACCATTTCAGACAGGTGGCTGGCTGTCCAACCTCTTCTTAAAAACCTCCAGTGTTGGAGCATTCACAACTTCTGGAGGCAAGTCGTTCCACTGGTTAATTGTTCGGATTCCTCCTTATTTCTAGCTTGCTTCCCTCCTTGATTAGTTTCCGTCCATTGGTTCTTGTCTTGCCTTCTGCGGCTTTGGAGAATAGTCTTCTGACCTTGGCTTCCCTAGCAGCACCAAGCCAAGTCCTCGTCCCAATAAACCCCTTTTATTTAATGTACGGTGAATTCCTCTCCAACAAAGTCTTTCCTCTCCCACAGTCTTTCAAGATAGTTCACAATTACTGACTTTTATCAGGCTTGGAGAGTGGCCAGGCCGATATCTTTCGTATTTGGCAAGAATGAATGAATTGCCTCCTGCAAACTCCACTCCCCTTTCGCTCCTCTTTTATTCCCTATGGGAGGGGCCATTCACCGTCCACCTGTGGCCTTATTCCCAAGTCGACCCCTGTTCTTCAGCTGTTCCCTTCGTCTGGCAGCTCTGCGCATGCGCACACTGGGAACAGGCTCCAGCTGTTCTTCTACCCCACTGATGTCTGACTTCGAAGGCAGCTGATAACTGGCCTACGGCCCTGGCCCCCTCTCTGCCTCCGACACAGAGCCCTCATCAGAGCCTTCCCCAGACTCCAGGACTGGCCCATCTTCCTCCCCAACCTCCTCACTGTCCGAATCTGCTGCCAGCTCCGCTGGCGGCTGGTGGGCCACAACAAATAGGCTGAACACCCCCTCCTCCTCTGTGGCAGCCCCTTAGATATTGGCAGAGTTGCAATCCCAAATTGTAGAATGAGGTTCTTCCATTGAAATACCGTAGGTTGCAGAATCCCGTGATATCTGTCCATCTATTGAGAAAGGAAATAAACATCATTTTAAAAAAAGAACATAATCGTGTTGGGAATTAAGTAGTGGGAATATGATTTTTAACCGCGTGATTAATTCCACAATAAAGTAGGTTTCTGAGATTTTACACTGAACGTGTTTCGTGATCCACTCAGTGCAGAATCCACTCGATTTATTTCAGGAGAAGAGTTTGGCTTAATAATAATGAGTTAAGTCTGTTCTAACTTTGTGTTCTTGCAAATAAGCATTACATTTATATTCAAATGTTTCTTTCTTTCTTTCGTTTCTTTCTTTCTTTCCTTCTGTTTTTCTTCCCTTTCTTCTTTCTTTCTTCTTCTTTTTCTTTCTTTCTTCCTTCCTTTCTTCTTCCTTCCTTCCCTCCTGCCCTTTCTTTCTTCTTCCTTCCCTTTCTTTTTCCTTAATTTCTTTTTTCTTTCCTTCCTCCCTTCCTTTTTTTCCTTTTGCCTTCCATCCTTCCCTCCTGCCCTTTCTTCCTTCCCTTTCTTTCTTTTTCCTTTCTTTCTTTCTTCTTTCCTTCCTCCCTTCCTTTTTTTCCTTTTGCCTTCCTTCCTTCCCTCCTGCCCTTTCTTTCTTCTTCCTTCCCTTTCTTTCTTTTTCCTTTCTTTCTTTTTTCTTTCCTTCCTCCCTTCCTTTTTTTCCTTTTGCCTTCCATCCTTCCCTCCTGCCCTCTTTTTTCTCCTTCCTTCTTTCCTTTCCTTCCTTTTCTCCCTCCTTCCTTCCTTCCTTCTTCCCTCCCTCCCTCCCTCCCTCCCCCCTTCCTTCCTTCCTTCCTTCCTTCCTTCCTTCCTTTCTTCTTGCAGATGCTCCAATGAAACCAAACTCAAAAGCGAAGACCTCCTTTGGGCTTACAACTTCTGTCCAACGCCCTATTCATGGACCGTGCTGCTGGGACTCATCTTGTACCTGGTTTTCTTCGCACCAGGTAAGCCGATTTGACGAACTTGACTTTCCTGGATCAAAAGAAATGGGCTGCTATCAGCTGGGAAAACTCAGTCACCCTGGCTCCAAAATCTCCCAAGTCTGCATCTTTACTTTTCGCTGGGAACAACATTGGAATCCCTGGTTGACCCTCTTTGAATGCCCATCTCCTTGAACCATCTAGCCTTGAGAGGTTATAGGCCGTGATGGCAAACCTATGGCGCGCGTTCCACAGGTGGGACACCGAGCCCTCTATGCCGGCATGACAGCTGTCACCCCCCGTGATGTGCGGTGAGGTTTATGGCTGGTGAGGCACTGACACGAATTTTTTTTTAGACTTGTGGACTTCAACTCTCAGAATTCCACAGCCAGGAATGCTCAGTTCCAATTTAAAGCGACAGCATTTGTTTTTCTCCTTTGCGAAATAAGTTTCCTTCTTTCTTTTTCTTCTCCCTTCCCCTCCTTCCTCCCTCCCTCCCCCCTCTCAAACACACACACACACACCTTTGCTTAACTCTGCTCGAGTGATCATAAAACGCCTAAAGTCAGACTAGATGAGGCACGTCGTTCTCCTGCTACCTCCTGTAGAGGGCGCTTTTTAGAGGCTTTTTTAAACAGTTAAGCACTAAGCAGAGTCGTCCACTGTGACTCTGGGAGCAACTAGCTCAGCCTGACCTCAGCTCTTGCCTTTTTCCTTTTACATTTTTTTTTCTTTTCATGATGACAGTGGTGAGGCTCTGCCTCCCCTGCCTGCACGTCACTGGTCGCCCCAGACCAGCTGCACCACACATGTGCTGCCACCTTCCGATGGCCAGCTGGTCTTTGGGTCTCTGCCTCGCACGCCTGGGGGCGCTGGGGCGCATGCGCGGGACACCTGTTCAGGGGCGGGGTGCAAGCATGAGGAGGGCACTCACATTGCATTTTGGGACCTCGAGCAGTACCCCACGCCCCGTTTGGGGTGTGGAAAGCCACCTGCATCAACCCGGAAGCCGAAACGGGGCACGGGGACACCACACAAGGCTCCCCACGCTCTGCTTTGGCTCCTGCAGCAACCTGGAAGCGAAAAATGGATGAGGAGGCAGGGCGCATGTGTCTGGGAGCATGGAGGGGTCACGCACGCATGCGCAGGGGAGGTGTCATGCGAGCACTGCATTATGGGTGCGGGTGTACGGGGGCTTTCAGCATGTGGGCACTTTCAGCACACGACAACAAAAAGGTTAAGCCATCCCTGTTATACAGTAAGGAAGAAGATTCTGTTTTCAAACCATGGGTATAATCAATTCCTGGGTGGAGAAAAATCAATGAAGAAATGAAGAAAAAACACTTTCCTATAGAGCAGGGGTGTCAAACTCAAGGCCCACGGTCAGATCCGGCCCGCAGTGTGGTTGGATCCGGTCCGCGGAGCCGTCCTGATCTACCCAATGTGAAGAGGAAACATGCCAGGAGTTTGGGGAATATCGTCAAGCTGGCCACGCCCACCCAGTTAGCCACACACTCCGAGATCGGCCACAGCTCTGATGCAATTGAGTTTGACACCGCTGCTATAGACTGAGAGTCTTCCTTTGAACCAGTAGTGGGATTCAGCCGGTTCGCACCTATTCGTGAGAACCGGTTGTTAACTTTCTAAGCAGTTCGGAGAACCGGTTGTTGGAAGAAATCTCCTTTTGTCCCGTCCCCCCCCCCCTTTTACAGGGCTAATCCTGTAACGAAGGCAGGAAGGAAACATTCTGGTGTTGTTTCTAGCCGAATCTGTACTGTCCTGCTTACTGCCTCTCCGGTTCACCCTTATTCCGTTATAACAGCTAAGGCGAAACGCCCATCAACATGAGTGACATTGAGTTGGCCACACCCATCCAGTCACAAGACCACCAAGCCACGCCTACCCAGCGGGTCATTAGGGCAGAGGGACCAGTTGTTAAATTATTTGAATCCCACTTCTGCTTTCAACCCATCGATAGACATAACGGCAGTGTTCGTGGGGGGGGGGGGGAGAGCTGGGTTCACTTAACGACCACATGATTCACTTAACAGCTGCATTTTGGGCTCAACTGTGGTCGCAAGCCGAGGAACCACCGATATTAGGGTGAATGTTCTTCACCTTGTGCCTTCACCTTGTGCCTGAAGAGCCGAGGTGGCGCAGTGGTTAAATGCAGCACTGCAGTTCAGCAGTTTGGCTGTTCAAATCCCACCAGGCTCAAGGTTGACTCAGCCTTCCATCCTTCCGAGGTGGGTAAAATGAGGACCCAGATTGTTGTTGGGGGCAATATGCTGGCTCTGTAAACCGCTTAGAGAGGGCTGAAAGCCCTGTGAAGCGGTATATAAGTCTAACTATTGCTATTGCTATTATTGAAAGCAAATGTTATCCAGAGCCCCTTCCACCTGTGTTAATCATTTCTAACTTTCCATCTTGGTAGATCAGAATCATTTAAGAATACTCGGTTAAAGTTAAACTTCTTACTGGTTGTTTTTCAATTACTTGTCACAAGGAATGGGGCCCATGCCTTGGACCGTCAATTCCGAAATTTATCCCCTTTGGGCGAGAAGCACAGGAAACGCCTGCTCCTCTGGCGTCAACTGGATTTTCAACGTCTTGGTGTCTCTGACCTTTCTGCACACAGCTGAATATCTGACCTATTACGGTAAGGAATTGTATTTCCTCTCTCTCTTAAAACAAGACCCAGAAAAATTAAAATTTCGGATGCGTCGGGGTTTTCGTTTTCCGCTTTCAATTATTCGGCTTGGCGACTTTTATCCTTTCAAAATGTTTCTAACACCTTTTAAAACGTTCTCAGTATTTCTAACTGTAATATACCGTCGGTCCTCGACTTATAGCTGTTCATTTAGGAACCCTTTGACGTCACAACGCCAGTGTCAAGAGTGACTTATGACCCTATTTCACACTTAACGACCGTTGCAGCATCCCCGGGGTGTGTGTGTGTCGCATGATCAAAATTCAGATGCTTGGCAACTGACTCACCTTTATGACGGTTGCAGTGTCCCGGGCTCATGGGGGATCCCCTTTTGCGACCTTCTGACAAGCCACGTCAGTGGGGAAGCCAGATTCACTGAACAACCGTGTTTATCATTTAACTCCACCGCACATGTGCCTCCCGCCAGCCAGCTGATTTTCGGGTCTCTGCCACGCATGCAGGAGAAGTGTGTGCATGTGTGGGAGTGGGGGGGGTTCACATGCATGTGCGGGGGGAACGTGAGGGGTTCAGTGCCTCCCGTGCCCCATTTTTTGTTTCTGGAGGCTTCAGGGCGGCCTACTAGGCCCAAAACGGGGCGCGGGAGGGGCATGTGCATGCGCGGGGGGAGCGTGGGCAGGTCGCGTGCATGTGGGGGGGCAGGGGAAACGCAGGGGGATTGTGCGTGCATGCGGAGGGGGCTGGGTGCACTGTATTATGGGTGTGGCCATGTGCTCCCGCAGTTGCGCGCTCGCCCGATTTCAGCCCGCGAGGACAAAAAGCTTAGCCGTCACATATTAACTCTGTGTGGGTGGACGTTTTTGTTTGTTTTTAACTCCAGGAGCGTTCTTTCTTTATGCCGGATTTGCGTTTGTGGGACTCCTTTTCCTCTACGGCTGCCTTCCAGAGACCAAAGGCAAAAAACTGGAGGAAATTGAATGCTTGTTTGAGACTTCACTATGTACATGTGGCATTCCCGAATCGGAGGACGGGAGGTATATCGAGTACATCCGGGTGAAGGGAAGTAATTACCATCTCTCTGACAATGACGCCTCTGACGTGGAATAAATCTCAGCCGGCGAATCGGTTAGATTTTTCGAAAGCCTTGGTTTGAGGGATGCTGAAGGAACTGCGCTGAATAACCTCACTGTTTCTGGTCTGCTTCTCCTTCCTACTGCCTCGGTGGAAACGCTTCCCTATTTTTAAACCATGTCCTTTTTGGGGGGGGGGCGCGGGAAAATTGAAATAAAATCCCACATCCTCTTATCCGCTAGCCAAGAGGCGGTCGCCGAGAAGAATTGGCAAGAAGGAAAGAGCTTGCAGATTGGAAGTGACTCTCTGAGGTCTCTTAAGGGTTCCTGTTCTGGATGCTTGTTGTGGTCCTTGCCAACTTCAGGACGAGAGTCGAGGGATGAGGTGGCGTCTTAGTTGACCAGCTCGAAAAAATTAAAATGCTTAAAAAGAACAACGAAGTCAGAAACCAGGCGATTCATAAAAGCAGTTAACCTGGAACCCCGAGACTTGGGAGCAAACGTAACCCCACCGCTTAGGAGTAAAACAGAAGGAGGGAAAGAACCAGGGGAAATTGTAAACTGATTGTAACGTTGATACTCCTCTTAAAAAGTCGTGTGCGGTGAGAGAAAGCGGCTTCCTCTGGCTGCTGGATGCTTTAACCTTTAGAAATCATTCTTTCCCACCGATGTTGCTTTGCACAAGGAAAGCTGAGCTCTTTTAGGATGACAACTTTTTAAATGATTTGTGGTCTGTGGCACTTCAACGCTCTGGGGTCCTAGCAGGCCCAAAGATTTTGCTTCATCCTGGTCTAGGTTTGTCAGAAATTCATTCTTTTGTTTAAAACTCTGCAAATCTCAAAAGCCAACGTGAGAACGTCTCGTCTCAGAAGTAGAATTACTTCAACGCAAACAATTTGGCTTTGAACAAACCAAATTGATTCAGTTTTAGAGTGAATACAGAATAACAAGAGTTGGAAGGGACCTTTGGAGATCTTCTAGTCCAACCCCCTGCTCAGGTAGGAAACCCTAGAGTATTTCAGACAAACAGCGGTCCAAGCTCTTCGTGAAAAAGCTCAACTGATGGAGCATTCACCAATTCCATTGTATTTATTTTGTGCAATGACAATAAAGACTGTACTTTACTATTCACAACTTCTGGAGGCAAGTTGTTCCACTGTCCATGGAGATTCTCACGGTTCTCCCAAAGGTGCTTCCCCCCCCCCAAGAGCAGTGGTGGGTTTCCAAAAATTTTTGAACCTACTCTGTGGGTGTGGCCTCCTTTGTGGGAGCGGCTTGCCGGCCATGTGACCTGGTGGGAGCGGCTTGCTGGCCATGTGTTTTCTTTCTTTCTTTCTTTCTTTCTTTCTTTCTTTCTTTCTTTCTTTCTTTCTTTCTTTCTTTCTCTCTTTCTCTCTCTCTCTCTCTTCTCTTTTTCCTTCCTTTTGTCTCTCTGTCCCTTTTTCCTTTTTTCTTTCATCTCTCTCTCACTTTTTCTTTCTTTCTTTCTTTCTTTCTTTCTTTCTCTCTTTCTCTCTCTCTCTCTCTTCTCTTTTTCCTTCCTTTTGTCTCTCTGTCCCTTTTTCCTTTTTTCTTTCATCTCTCTCACTCTTTCTTTCTTTCTTTCTTTCTTTCTCTCTCTCTCTCTCTCTCTGTCTCTCTTTCTTTCCTTTTGTCTCTCTGTCCCTTTTTCCTTTTTTCTTTCATCTCTCTCTCACTTTTTCTTTTTTTCTTTATTTCTTCCTTTCTTTCTCTTTCTGTGTGTGTGTGTGTGTGTGTGTCAGTGGTGGGTTTCAAAAATTTTTGGAGCCTCTTCTGTAGGTGTGGCCTGCTTTCCGGGCCCACTGGTGGAACCTCTTCTAACCGGTTCGGTAGATTTGACGAACCGGTTCTGCCGAACCGGTGCGAACCGGTACGCACCCACCTCTGCCCAAGAGGCCACTGGACTTTCTCTTTTGAAGACATTTCACTTCTCATCCCAGAAGCTTCTTCAGTTCTGACTGAACAGTGGAGGATGGAAGGATTTACATTCCTTGCAGACAGCTGGTCATTTCTATCCTTTCAGAGAGCCGTTGAGGCTACCTGGAGGTTGATCTGCGCCCTCAGGGTCACCCGAGTGGTGCTAAATCTCTAGATATCTTTACTAGTTCAGAGACCCCTACAAATGAGGTAAGATATTTGGGACAATCTGACCCACAAACCATTCACCTGCTTATGAGGATTAAACTAGAATTCTGTTCAGTTCTGTCCTGCTGCCGTATTCCAGTGTTGATCTCCTTGGTGAGCCTTCAACTTGTAGAATTCAGGTAGCCCTCGACTTATCGTATTTTTCGGAGTACAAGACGCACCAAGATTTTGAAGAGGTAAATTAAAAAAAAAAAAGTTTTTGCACTCGGCAGACCTCCCAAACCTTCTGCACGCCTCGTTTTTTTTGTAAGAAACCGGGCACGCAGAGAGTTTGAGAGGCCTGCAAAGTGCTCCTGGGGGCTGCCCCCCCCCCAAATGAGAAAAAAACGGCCCATTTTTTTTGCCAAAAAAAGGGCATGCATAGCCTTTAGGAGGCTTGTAGAGTGCTCCTGGGGGTTGGGGAGGGCAAAAACGAGCAAAAAAATGGTGCGTTTTTCGCTCATTTCTGCCCTCCCCAGCCCCCGGGAGCACTCTGGAAGCTTCCTAAAGGCTCTGCACGGCCATTTTGATGAAGACGGCGGGGTTTCGGGAGGCCAAAAATGCTGTAGGCAGTGTATAAGACGCACCCAGATTTTCACCCTCTTTTTTGAGGGAAAAAGGTGCGTCTTATACTCCGAAAAATATGGTAACAACAATTTGTTCAGTGACCCTTCAAAGTTACAGCGGCACTGAAAAAAGTGACTTTAAGACCACGCTTTTTTCCCACGCTTACGACCATTGCAGCATTTCCGGGGTCAGGTGATTTACATTCAGTTGCTTAGCAACTGACCTGTACCTATGACAGTTGCAGCGTCCCGGGGTCCCGCGATCAACTTTTGCGACCTTACGACAAGCAAAGTCCATGGGGAAGCCGAGGTGGCGCAGTGGTTAAATGCAACACTGCAGGCTACTTCAGCTGACCGCAGTTCTGCAGTTCGGCTGTTCAAATCTCACCGGCTCAGGGTTGACTCAGCCTTCCATCCTTCCGAGGTGGGTAAAATGAGGACCCGGATTGTTGTTGGGGGCGATATGCTGACTCTGTAAACCACTTAGAGAGGGCTGAAAGCCCTATGAAGTGGTATATAAGTCTAACTGCTATTGCTATTCACATGTTGTAAATGCGGCAAGAAAAATCTTAAAACGGGGCGAAACCCCCTGAACAAATGTCTCACTTAGCAACCTAAACATTTTGGGCTCAGTTGTGGTCGTAAGCCGAGAACTACCTGGATGAGTAAATGTGTCTCTGTATCTAAGTAGCTGTAAGTTAGCTAAATGGAATCTCTGGAGTTAACCTGGGGAATAAGTCACTTATCTTTTTCCTTCATATACGAGATTACGTTCCTAAATTCGGTGGGCCTGAAAGCCATTCAATTTCAGCTAGATTCTATCTAGGTGGTAAAAATGACTTCCCTGGTGGCCTGCGATGAGTAGGGTTGAACATGCCTAGGGGAGAAATATAAAATGTGGGAATTGTTATAATAATTAAGTTCTTAGCCAGAAGGAGGTTTACAATAGCTTTTAATTTCCCCTAGTTGCCTCTTTGAAATGCTAGCTGACTTCGGCTTTCTTTTAAGGCCGTTTTTCGGCCTCCGGAGGCTTCAGGGAAAGCTGATGCCTCCAGAGGGCCTCCCGGGGGGAGAAGGAAGCTGTTTTTGCCCTCCTCAGACTCCTGGAAGGCCTATGGAGCATGTGGAGGGCGAAAAAAGCATGCCAAAAGCAGGGGGGTAACGCTCGTTGCGCACGCATGCATGTGGGGTCACGTGCGCATGCGAGCTGGAGTCACACGCATAGCTTTATGGGGGTGGCACACCTGAGCACAACCCCCCTGCGCTCCCTCCACTTTTGGCATGGGAGCCAAAAAAGGTTAGCCATCAGGATTGCCTTCAGGAGGTGTGGGTGCTCCATCACTGGTGGTTTTCAAGAAGAGATTGGACCGCTGTTTGTCAGGAATGATATAGGGTCTCCTCCTTGAGGACTAGAAGACCTCCAAGGTCCCTTCTAACTCTGTTGTTCTGTTTCAACAGCTGGACTATTTTTTTGAGCCTTCTGGAAGTTCAGCCAAGGAGTTATTGCCTGAACTTTATTTTTCACTAGCTGATAACCCGGCGTTGGGTAAAACATAAATTATGTTTTAATTTATCCTAATCCTGTATTAGATAGGATTTCTAATGTTGGATTTTTCCCCCCTACCAGAGGGAGCCTCCTTGTGGAATACTGTGAAGCCGTTTCCATGGGAACCCTACTGCGCTGTACAGTAGAATCCATTTTACGGCAGTACGGTAGAAGCCATGTTAAGGCACAACAGGCTGTATCTTAACAGAACATCTCCCCCTCCCCCAAGGGGTGTTAGGGATGTCTTACCCCCACAGTATTTTTCTCCAGAGAATAAGTCATCTCTGTACCAAGTTTGGTGGAAATTGCTCGAGGCGTTCCAGAGTTATGCTGGAACCCACACACACAAAAACACACACAACCATTTTTATATATATAGAAGATGATTTCTTCTTCTTCCTTTTTTTTTTTACTGGACGCAAAACTACAAAAAGTGAAGGTGCACAGACACACCGACCTACGATTCACGGTTCTCCTTGTGCCAAAGCTAACTTCGATATTTCGGAGAGTTTTCCCGTTCAAATTCAAATAAAGAAACAGTGTTGCTTTAAAGTAACTCACCTCCCCCCATGTTTTATAAAGATCGGCTGCTGCTACCGAACCACCGAAAGGACGAAAGCCCAAGCTCCACCCCTTGGGGCCGGAGAAAAGAGGCGGGGCCCTTGCATCCTGATGCCACTTAATCCCACTCGCCAGCCCCCTTCCTCCTCCTACTGAGATGGCACCAGGTTTGCTTTTAGGATGAATCTGGTTTCTGCCTTTGTGCCGTTCGTGTTCTGCTCTTTTGCGGCGTCGACACGCAATTCGCAAGCCCGCTGTTACCACTAACTGAAGTCCAGTTACAAAATGCTGCCCTTAAAATATATGCCTTTTACTGGTTTCCCTGCCTAAAGCCTTAAACTGGGGAGGGGTGGTGGTGGAAATAAGGACATCCAGCACGTGGGAAACGGATCCGTGGAAATCAGCCGCTTTGAAAGATTTGGGTGCAAAGCCAAATGGGTTGAATCGGGGTCCTTCAGCTCTGCTTCACTTATTTTACTTTTGGGGGGACATCAAGAATTGTGCATGGCTTCCCTGATTTATGGAAATGATTAAATATTGTCCGAAAGCCGCATGCTGTGCTTTGCAAATTATGTTCCCCGTTTTGATTAACCACCTTAGTTTTCCAGACTCTGCTGACGCTTCTGTCTGCCCGAAAAAAAAGTATTAATCGTCGTTTTAATTTTTTTGTTCAAGTCACATTCGGGCCCTGCAATCTTTGGAAGCTTATTCTCTCGTTATGAAATATTATTTTTAAAAGTCAAGTCTGATGCCTCCCTTACCCTCCCTCCTCAGGGGTGGGCTTCAAATTTTTTAGCAAGGTTTCTCTGCCCGGTTGCTGGGTGGGCGTTGCCTAATCAGCCTCCTGTACTACGGCAGGGGGGTGGTGTTTTTTGCCCTCCCCAGGCTCCGGAGGATTTCCTCGAGCTTTTGAGAGGGCGAAAACGGCTCCCGAGGCCCTCCTCTGGTAGGCCCATTTTTTGCCCTCCCCGAGCCTCCACACGCACTTTGCACTTAACCTGCATCCAAAACAGGCCGCATGGGGACTCCTGGGAGGGGAGGGACGCAGAGGTGGGTTCCTACCGGTTTGGCCGAACTAGCAGTGATATGCCAGCCTGGGTCGCAGAACCGGCAGTGACCCAGGCTGGCCACGCCCCTGAACTGGTTCCCTGCATGCACGTGCAGGAGCAAAATGCAGTAATGCTGGCTAGAACCCACCCCTGGAGGGCTGGAGTGGGTGTGGCCAGCCAGGAGTGGAATTTGGGGATTCTCCAATCTGCACAGAATCTTAGCTAGAGGTTCTCCCCAACCCCTAACAGCCCACCCCTGTTAGAAGTTGAAAGCAAGTATATTTCAACTCACTAACAAGAGCACAAGGTCCGTTGCCCCCTTATTCTAACCAAGATTACTGGTTTACGTCTTCCTTTCGATATCGCTTTATGGTTTAGCCCTGCCTTAGTCATTTACTCTAAGAATTATCCTTCATGCCAAGAGTTTATTTATAATACTGCTGAATTAAATGAAATACTTGAAATAAGCCCTCTACAAATTGGGTGTTTTATTTTTGGAATCTATGTTTATACACGAATGAATAAAAGGGTGGAATATTTCTATTTAGCAAGGATTTTCTTTATATTTTGCATGCCGTAACTCTTAGGTTTGAGAAGGCTACGTTACAGATCTCATGTTCTAAATAGTGTAGACTTAGAGAGGATATTGAATTAATTTCGTCGACCGAAAATGTCTATTTTTAATAATGTTACGGACAACTAGCTGAAGCACAACACATTCTAATGTTTAATTATTTTTAGAAGTCTGTTGGATTTAGAAGTCTGTTTTTAAAAGACACGGTAGCTTCTAGTAGTAACACTACAAGAGGACAAAATATCTAATATTCCTGTTGCTGTTTCTATTTATCCGTTGTCTCGATCTATCATTTGATGAATCAAATTCTTAAATCGCCTGCAGGCATCGTGTTTTAGCATTATCTGTACAGGACTGGATATGGTTATGTCAAGAACGTAGCAGAAGTTAAACCGACTCCAGATTAGGTAGCTGAATTTACTCTTCCGTTTAATTTATCAAAATCCTTTTATTTGTTTCAATGTTCCAACATCTTTTTAAGTGGTCATGTTCATTATTTTCTTGAGAATTTTCCTCAGTCTGCAAAATGTGATTAAAAATACATTTACAAATATATATATATCTATATCTCCTTAAAACCAGTTGGGTTAATGGTTATAACTGACGGCCACCGTCAATGGTCATGGGGAAGATGTTCTGAGCTATTTTAAAAATGAAGAGTTCTAAATTTGGAAATCCATTCAGTAAACTCGGAGAAATAATCTATTTTGGATATATTCTACTCTCTGATAACCCGGTGTTGACCAGGTATTTATGTATAGGGGGAAAACATCCGGACCAAATGTAATTTCTAATGTTGGACTTTCCCCCTTACCAGAGGGAGCCCCCTTGTGGAGTACTGTGAAGCCGTTGCCATGGCAACTCCACTGCGCTGTACAGTAGAAGCCATTTTAAGGCACAACAGGCTGTATCTTAACAGAAGACACACCCTGAGGAGTTTTAGGGGTGTCTTACCCCCCACAGTATTTGTTTCCAGAGAGTAAGTCATCTGTGTACCAAGTTTGGTTGAAATTGCTCGAGGCGTTCCAGAGTTATGCTGGAACATACACATACACACAGCGATAGCTAGATAGATAGATAGATAGATAGATAGATGATAGATAGATAGATAGATAGATAGATAGATAGATAGATGATAGATAGATAGATAGATAGATAGATAGATAGATAGATAGATAGATAGATAGATAGATAGATAGATAGATAGATGATAGATAGATAGATAATCATGTCAAATGGAAGCTATCTTCTTAAGCAGAGAAATGTAAGATATTTTTTTTTGAAGCACGTCTACAAGAGATGGAATTTCTCCCATATAGAAAATGGGTGTTGGACTAGAAAGAATTGAGATGTTAGATCCAGATATTTGCTGACTTTAAATAAGCAAAGATTATCAAGCAGTTTCATCCCCTAATCCTCTTTGTTGCTCTTCTCTGCCCTCTTTCTAGAGTCTCAATATCTTTTCTACATTGTGGCGACCAAAACTGGACGCCGTATTCCAAGTGCATCCTTCCCAAGGCGTTACAAAGTGGTATTAAACACTTGACATGATCTTGATTCTATCCCTCTTGTTTGTGCAGCCTAGAACTGTGTTGGCTTTTTTGGCAGCTGCTGCACACGGCTGGCTCCTATTTCAACGGTTGTCCACTCGGACTCCAAGATCCCTCTCCCTGTTGCTACTATTGAGCCAGGTACCACCTATATTGTACCTGCGCATTTCGTTTTTCTGGCCCAAACGAACTTTTGCAGATAATTTTTTTTTCTACAGCTTGTGTGACTTTCAGTGGAACTGCTTCTATCTCTGATCACCCTTCCATGTATACCCTTGTTTTGAAAATCTTAAGTCAGGTTTTTTATTTTTCCAGTGTGGTGTCAATTCCCATGGGTTGACCAGCATATTCCAGGGTCTGCCTCTAACTGGAAGACCTCAAGCTTATGTACAGGAAACCGAGAGAGATAATAAAATCAGACGTCAGAAAGAATGTATTAGAGTTTTATTTTGCTATGAAGATTACAGACCTGAGAAGCACTTTAAACCCCCCTCCTCTTTTGTCTCTTCTCTGGATGCATCTCTGGCCAGAAATAGGTAGGTACAATATGTGCTTTTTCAAGTGGCAACCGGACTTTGATTTTCCCTGAAGACCTTTCGCTTCTCATCCAAGAAGCTTCTTCAGTTCGGTTCCACCACAAAACCGCGGAGGACAAAATCGCGCTCGACGAAAGCGCGCATTTGACGTCATCACTGCGCGACGAAAACATCGCGCTGTGATCGAAAAATGTAAAAATAAAGTGAAAACCTTACCCTAATCCCCCCAAACCTAACCCTAAACCTAACCCTTAACCTAACCCTAAATCTAACCCTAAACGTAACCCTTAACCTAACGCTAAACCTAACGCTAAACCTTAACCTAACACTAAACGTAACCCTAACCCTTAACCTAACCCTAAACCTAACCCTAAACCTAACCCTTACCTTTATGTGAATCGGCTTGCTTTAATTTTATTTTTATTTCAATTTTTAATTTTTTTCGTCGCACTGTGATGACGTCAAATGCGCGCTTTCGTCGAGCTCGATTTTGTCCTCCGCGGTTTTGACGGGTCACGCTTCAGTTCTGACTCACTTCTGATTCTGACTTCGATCAGAACCGGAAGAAGCTTCTTGGATGAGAAGCGAAACGACTTCAAGTCCAGTTGCCTTTTGAAAAAGGACTTTTGGGGACAACCCTAAGATGGATGATTGAGAACCTCCATAGATATATGTGCTTAATGAGTTGTTTTTTGTTTTTTTTTAAGTGTGGTATTGCGGGTAAATTTTACAGCTTAAATGTAGCTACAGATTATAAGAAGATTCGGAAGATTCTTCAGGTTTAAGCAAGTCGCATTTTTGCTGTTTGAAAAATATGATTTCCTAACACTTCATCATCGCCTTGTGTACAGTTTTCATTTGGCTTGGTCTACAGGAATGGCTTGAATCGCAACGTGTCGAAAATTGACAAAACTGTACATTGGGGGGCGAATGGTTTTGTTTCGATAAAACGGTGTAGATTTAACATAGGAATCTATAAGGCAGTTATTTTGTTCTGGTTATTTTCTCATCCACAAGAGATTTATTTTTTAATGTGCCAATAATCCTCACTGTGGTGTTTTTGTAACCAAGTGCTATTGTTCAAAAGTACTGTATATGAAACTATTTTAGCCACCAAATTTGTTAGTATATATATATATTTCCTAATCTTAACTTCTATCAAGGCGGTAAAAAAAATCTGTGTCAGAAACTAGTTTATATCAAACCTTTTTTTTTGTATGTGCTAAATATCTAATTATCAAGAACCGGGCATGTGTGCTGAGCATACTTACTTCCTTTTGATTCCTTCCCTCCAAAAAATAAAAATAAAAATGAGTATATAGACATTTTGTGGGGGGTTAATTTCGTGTAACGTACCAAGAGGAAGATTAGAAAGCTGAATAAGGACTGTTCAAGATTGAGCACGATGCTTTTAAAAAAATCATTTTATGTAGAAAAATGGATACCAAGACATTACAGACTGGGACCACCGTTTAAAGCAGTGATTCTCAACTTTTCATCCCCATGATCGCCTTTAAATAACTTTTATGGCCAAGAAACGAGGCCACGGATACCCAAGACTTACCGTATTTTTCAGAATATAAGACGCACTCCCCTCCCCTTAAAAGAAGGTTGAAATTTGGGTGCGTTTTATACACCAAATGTAGCCAAAAATGCGAGGCACGGAGGAGGCAATGGTCTGTGGCAATCCCTGCAGCCTGGAACAGCTGATTGGGGGTATTCCGGGAGGCCGATCCACCCACCAATCAGGGGTATTCCGGGAGGCCGATCCACCCACCAATCAGCTGTTCATGCTGAATCAGGCTGCAACCACATTCAGAAACCCAGCACAAGTAACTGATTCAGCAGGATTCAATAACTTCTCTTTATCTATAATATAACACATTAAGTAAATATACAATACCTAAAGAAGGTTTTCCAACGTGGTAGTTCAGCAGAGGAGGAGTTTCACTTTCAGTTTTAGTTTCAGATACCAGCACAGCATGCAGCTTTAGTACAGAACAAGCCACGGCCAGGCTCCTCGCTGTCTCCTTCCTTGTTGCTCACACAGCAAATACTGTTTGTTTCCAAACAGCCCTCAACTCTCTCACACAATGACAGGATGCTAGCCGGATGAATACCATGGATGCTGGTAGGCAAAGGCAGATTTTTTTTTTCTTATTTTCCTCCCCAAAAACTAAGGTGCGTTTTATACTCCGGTGCATCTTATTAGTCTGAAAAATACGGTAACTCAAGATTTAAATCATCACATTTCTTCAAGTCTTACACGGATACTCCCGTGACGACAGCGTGCCCCTCCGCAGGGGTCCACAGATCACAGGCCGCGATTCACTGACTTCAAAGTACATTTCCTTACATAAAGCCATTCTGAAATTATAGTGTCCAGAAACCGTTTTATCACGTCATGAAATTACACATAGGTGTAATTTTAGAGACTTTGACTGATGAGACGGAGATGGCAAAAGGACAAGGAACTTGTTACTTGCCATTTTAGCAAGACCTGAGATTTGCCGTGGGTTTCCTTTTTCAACCTTTTAACACATGCCATTTTATTTTTCCAGCAACCAAGCCTATCATGTATTAAAAAAAAAAAAGTGGTGTGTTTTATTTTATTTTATTTGGAAAATGTAGTGATCTGAAGTTGACTGTTTTTATGTTCAAACTGCTTTTTGGACCACTGGGTCTTTCTCTCTGTATGTATGTAAAGATAAATATCTTTTAAAAACGGTCTGACGATAGTAACACGAACAAAATAAAAGATAAATTGATTACACAATGTTTTGTGGCGTTTTTTTTGTATGCCAGGGACAGTTTGAGTTTTTGAACTTTGAATGTTGTTAAGTCGAACGTCGTGTTTGTATGTCGCAAAGAAGTGCTACTGAGATGAAATGCACAAGGAACGCAGGACCAACTGTGTAATTGTTTGATTCCAGATCTGATCTGATCTGATCTGATTTTATTTATTTATTTATTTATTTATTTATTTATTTATTTATTTATTTATTTATTAGACTTATATACCGCTTCATAGGGCTTTCAGCCCTCTCTAAGCGGTTTTACAAAAATGTTTTAGCAAATTGAGTCAGCAACTTGCCCCCACAGTCCGGGTCCTCATTTCACCCACCTCGGAAGGATGGAAGGCTGAGTCGACGGTGAGATTTGAACCGCTGAACTGCAGATCACAGTCAGCTAAAGTGGCCTGCAGTACTGCACCCTAACCACTGCGCCACCTCGGCTCCCTATCTTTTATCTTTTAAAAATGGCACCTGTCTTGTGAATTCCTCATCTGCCGTAGACTTTGATATTTCCATTATTTCCTGAATGTTACCGAGGACACACAAATGGCTAAATCTTCTGCCTGGAAGATCATTCCGATTATTATTCTGTTGTCCCTCTCAGTAGGACTCTGCCATCATCACTTAATGAGTTTTCACACGAGGAGTGACCCCCCCTCCCCGCTTTGTGTGCAAACGGGAAAGATTTTATAATTAAAGATTATGTAAACATAACCACAGCGGTGCAAGCGATTTGCTTAGAAGTCCGACCCAGGGGAGAGTATTCACTTATCTTCCCTACCGGTTCGCAAATGTGAGTGCGTGCGGATGCACTCAGCCTTCTGCGCATGCACTTTGGCTTGGAAACTTAAAACGGGAGGTCATAGAGCCGGGGCAGGTGGGCGAGCCCACCCATGATTTCCGCTACCGGTTCAACTGAACCGGGTCCTAACTTGCAGAATACCACCTCTGAGTCCGACACAGAAATCTCACATGCTGCAGGCTGCTGGTTTTCAAATATATATCTTGGTTGGTGTCTCTGCGTGTTGTGGCCCGCAGAGCTGGTAGCAGATTCGGACAGTGAGGAGGTTGGGGAGGAACATGGGCCAGTCCTGGAGTCTGGGGAAGGCTCTGATGAGGGCTCTGTGTCGGAGGCAGAGAGGGGGCCAGAGCCATATGCCAGTTATCAGCTGCCTTCAGAGTCAGACATCAGTGAGGCAGAAGAACAGCTGGAGCCTGTTCCCAGTGTGCGCATGTGCCAGACAAAGGGAAAGGCTAAAGAACAGGGGTCCACTTGGGAGTAAGGCCATAAGTGGACGATGAATGGCCCCTCCCAGAGGATATAAAAGAGGAGCGAAAGGGGAGTGGAGTTTTCAGGAGACAATTAGTTCAATTCATTCGGGTGAAGATCTGTTCCTGACTTCTTGCCAAGGAATTGCTGCTACAGCGTGGAGTTTGGAAGATATCAGCCTGGCAGCTCTCCAAGCTTGATAAAGGCCTGTAGTTGTGAAATCTCTTGAAAGACTGTTGGCCGGGACTTTGCTGGAGAGGAATTCACTTTAAACTAAATGAAAGGGGTTTTATCGGGACGAGGTGTCCGCTTCGTGCTTTTGGGGAGCCTAGGTTAGAACATCCATCTTGAAAAGCAGTAAATGTGTGTGTGGGATGGTGGTGGTGTTTCATTCTATCATTTGCATATCTTTAATGAAGGCAGACAAGTCCCTGTAGCGTAGAGGAAAGGTGTTGCTTGCAAAAAAAAAATCCAATTTAATAACTAGCTGGATGGAGAAAGCAGAAAGCAGTAGACCAAAGTCTCCTAGGAAACAAACCCTGGATTTGCTGTTATCTTCAAATAGGCTTGTAAAGTTGGTCTCTCCTAGTAGTGCATAAAGAGAGAAAGGTTGATGGGAGATAGAAGCCTGTGGTTGCAAATGTTGGATGATCAAATAACGAAGATAAATCTTCCATCTAAAAGCATCTGAACAAAAATAGTTTCTTCCCTTTATTTTCTTCCCCCAATTACTGAATGTTATCTGTTGTGGCCCAGCAGGAGCCGTTGGAGCTGCCACCAGACTCCGACAGCGAGGGGCCCTATGAGTCAGCTCTGGGGGATGTGGAGGACCCTGGACAGGGTTCCGACTCCGAGCAGGGCGCAGAGGGGCTGGTTGGCCACCAGGAGGCGCCTGAGCCTTGGACCAGTGGGGAGGAGACAAGGGAGTGTGATCCGGACGTCAGCAGTGGGGAGGAGCCAAGGGAGTTGTTCCTAGATGCCCGGCACCAGAGACCTAATAGGCGTAAGGAACAATTATGCAATTACAGGAGGTAATTGCACTCAGCTGGTGCTAATTAGGCTCCTCTCCAGACTATAAAAGGACTGCTTGTGCACACGCCCCTCTTGCAGAAGTCAACGCAGGAACTAATGTCAGAGAACATTTTTGTGAGCTTGGCAGGCTGGATTGCTGCCACGGCGTATCTGTGCTGGATTGCTGCCCAAGCTTGTCTGTGCCGGTTTGCTGCCAAGAACCTGTCTGTCTGTTAATTAAATGCCATAACTTATCTTTGGCTCAGAGTGTGTGTTGGTGTGGGATGAGGGGGGTCAGAACAGTTATCTATATCTATAAAAGGCAAATATCACACGCTCATCACGAAATCTCCAGAACCATAAAGTCTACAAATCGAAATTTGGCACGTATGTTCCTCTTGGCTTCTAGGTGCTCGCTAATGAAGGATTTTTCAAAATGACCATCAGATCATTAGTATTTCTTATACAGTAATTAACATGCTCTGATGCTAAGGAGTTCTACTCCCCCTCCCCACATGAAAAGAACACTGTTCCAACTGCCAGTTGTCTTATATTAACACGCTCTGATGCTAAGGAGTTAGACATTCTACTCCCCCTGCCCACCTGAAAAGAACTCTGTTCCAACTGCCAGTTACTTCATATTCCATTGCCTCAGTTCAAGCTGACAGACGTTCCACTCCGTCACTCAGGAGCGGTCTGGGGCTCCTTACAGTAATAAACGTCAGTACCTCACCAAAATGTCTATGCCTTCCACCTATGGAACTGCTTCCGGACTCAAGGCGATGGGAGCGATATTCCCTTATGTGTTTCAATCACCGACCACCACTGAGCAAACGGATTGTGAACTGAATTTCTCCCGCGTAGCCCGATCACATAGTTTTGTTGCGAAGGACGGGTATCCAGCTAGTCACATATACAATAGAAAGATTCATATCTCCATAAGAGGGAGAAAGCCCTGGATAGTCACGTTTGCCAATATTATAAAACATTTAGGAAACAATCAGCAGCGTAAGTACTGCTGAGCAAGCCTGAACGATTCCCACGGGCCATTTCCACAGATAGGAACACAACCACTGCTACCCAAACACCAACGGGCAGGCAGCTCTGTGTGAAATGCAGCTCATAACTAGCTTGGATGTCCAAATAATGTATCTGGGCCAAGTGACATATTACAAAGAGGCCTTGTTGTCATATTGTTTCCCCCCTTTGAAGGATACTCCGACTGGTGGTCTGCAGAAAAAATATTTTTGCATTTTTTATATTGCACTAAATCAGGAGTCCTCAAACTATGGCCCCAGGGACGGATACGTGCAATTTCATTTCATTTTTCATTTTGCTTTATTTGTATGCTGCCCTTTTCCCTGAAAGGGACTCAGGGCGGCTCACAACTCAAGGGAGGGGAAAAACAGACAAGTTACAAAACATAAAAACCATACACAATTAAAAAGCACAACAATCATACCATTCGAAGTGGGGCTGCAAGTCTTTAGCCCCAGGCCTGTCGGAACAGCCAGGTTTTAAGGACTATGCGGAAGGCCTGGAGGGTGGTGAGGGTACGAATCTCCACGGGTAGCTCGTTCCAGAGGGTCGGAGCAGCCACAGAGAAGGCCCTCCTCCGGGTAGTCGCCAGTCGACACTGGCCGGCTGATGGAATTCGGAGGAGGCCTAGTCTGTGGGATCTTATTGGTCTAGTGGAGGTAATTGGCAGTAGGCGGTCTCTCAAGTACCCAGATCCAATACCATGAAGGGCTTTGTAGGTGACGACTAGCACCTTGAAGCGTACCCGGAGATCAACAGGCAGCCAGTGCAGCTCGCGGAGGATAGGTGTTACGTGGGTGAATCGAGGCGCACCCACGATCGCTATGAACTATGAACTATGAATGAACTATGTTTATTGTCTGCCTGATGTGGTGCTATTCACATTTTTCTTCTTCTCTCTTTTGCTATTTTACTTTCTGTTGCCACGTTCACAGATAGACTTCTCGCTGTTCTGTGATTTGAAATAGTCCTAGAAACGTTAATGAAAAAATCGCTCTTAAGATACTAATAGTTCACAAACTGGCACACAAACACACACACACACACACCACTGAGGGCAGCTACTACTTCAAAGCCCTTGTGGTGGCATTTGGTGAGTGAATAGGTAAGGGGCACAATTGCCTTCCCTTGTATTTTAGGAAGCACAAATCTTTTGAAATCGCCAGCACAGCTGACGAGAGAGCGTGTGTGAATGTGAATGTGCCCTGCAAATCTCATCATCTTGCAAGCAAATCGAATTTCAGAAAAAAGATTATTTAGTTAGGTGGCTTCCTGCTGGAGAATGATTCTGTATACGAGGAACTTTCCTTCCCCAAATTGTATCACTGAGCACTGACAAACTCTTGTGCCCCGTATTTGCCTTTTAAAAAAAAATTTGATAACACGCCTGGAAGAACAAGAGGTATTGTTTTAAAGAGCTTTTGGGTCATGCGTTTCCTTCTTTTTATGTTAAAATCTGGAGATATAAGATACACAATGGAGCCCAGAATTTCTGTTGCTAAGTGAGACAGTTGTTAGGTGAGGTTTGGCCCGTTTTACGACCTTTGTTGCTACAGTGATTAAGTGAATTACTACAGTTTGCAATAGAATAGAACAGAATAGAACAGAACAGTATATAGAATTGAATAGAATAGAAAGTAGATTAGAGTAGAATCGAAAATAGAATTCATAATAGAATAGAATATAGAATAGAATAAAAAACAGAATAGAATAGGAATAGAAATAGGAATTGAATAGAATAAGAATAGAGTTGGAAGGGACCTTGGAGGTCTTCTAGTCCAACCCCCTGCCTAGGCAGAAATCCCTACACCCCTTCAGACAAATGATTATCCAACATCTTCTTAAAAGCTTCCAGTATTGAGGCAGTTACAACTTCTGGAGGCAAGTTGTTGTTGTTGTTAACCGTTGTTAAGTTAGTAAGTGAGTCCTGCTTCCCCACTGACTTTGCATCACATGAACCCCGGGACGCTGCAACTTTCATAAATGCACGCCAGTTGCTGAACGTCTGAATTTTGGTCACGTGACCTTGGGGTGTTGCAACAGCTGTAAGTGTGAAAAACGGCCATAGGTCACCAGTGCCATTGGAACTTTGGTCACTAAATGAAAGCTTTTAAGTTGAGAACTACCTGCAAATACATATTGCTTCTTCCCCATCCCTTCACTAACCATCCACCTCTCATCCTCCCTCTCTCTCGAGTCTTCAGAAAAGCAGTTTTTGATTATTTCTCCTAAATTCTGTGTCTTCCAAGAAGCTGCTAAGACCTGTGAATTCTACAAGTGGGGTTTGCAACGGGTTGAGAAAGTCAGAGCCACTGTACGGTCAAGAATGTACTCTCTGCATGGATTGAACTCTCTACACAGCTAACATTTCTAGTAAGAAACAACTACGAAGATTCCTCAGCTTATGATCACAATTGAGCCCAATATTAATGTTGCTAAGTGAGGCATCTATTAAGTGACCTTTGCACCGATTTTACGACCTTTCATGCTACCGTGGTTAAGTGAACCGCTGCAGTTGTTAAGTTAGTAACACTTCGTTGTTACTACCCGGGACCCTGAAATTGTTATAAACGTAAACCAGTTGCCAAGCCTCTGAATTTTGACATTTTGGGGAATGCTGCAAGTGTGAAAAGCGGTTGTTAGCCACTTTTTTCAGGGCGGCTGTAACTTTGGTCACTAAACGAACTGTTTCAAGTCGAGGACTTCACTTTAAAACCGATGTTTATTTTAGTGAGATGTTGGTACTTTAGAACACAATTTGAAAACCACAATTCTTTAAGGCATCAGGTCTTCCAGATCGAAACCAGCCACCGAGAATTTTCCAATAACATGCTTCAAAGAGGACAAAGGTGTTACATAGCCACCTGCTCGGCTACATTTTCCTTTAATCAGTGTCTCTCTCTTTTGTTATCCGACGCTGTGATATCGACAACCCTAAGACTCTTCCTTAAAGTTAGAAAGGACGCTTCTTTCAACCATGGCTAGTCAAGGCTGACCCACAAGGAATACGGCGAACCAAAGGCAGGGATGGTTTAGAAAGGGCCTATCTCAGCACAGCCGTTGTTCAAACGGTAAAAAAATAAAACAAGCTGTCATTCCTGAGTTTGCAAGCAACCAGGAGTGGGATTCAGCCGGTTCAGACTGGCTCGAGCAAACCAGATGTTAATTTGTAACCAGTAGTTACAAGGACTGGCTGGCCACCCCCGCTTCCCCCCCCCCCAGGAGTCTATACACAGCCCGTTCATCATGCCAGATAAGTGTACGGCCCACGCAGCGGCTCTGAGAGGGCGAAAAATGGGCCTATCGGAAATACCGGAAATGGGTTTATTTCTGGCCTCTGGAGGGCCTCCGGAACCCAGGGGAGGCCGTTTTCACCCTCCCGGAGGCTCGAAAAAAGCCTCTGGAGATTGGGGAGGGTAACAACACTCCGCCTGCTGCTGTGGTGCAGGAAGCCGACTAGGCCACGCCCCCATGGCCGCGCGCCCCCAACAACCGGGCAGAGAAACGGTTGTTAAAATTTTTCAATCCCACCCCTGCAGGCAACATGCTGTACCTACTAAGAAAACAACAGCGAATTTCAAAATCTCTTCAACCAGAAGATGTTTGATATAAAAGCAAGAACTGGTGAATTAAATCCCTGTCTAAAAAGAGGGCTGAAATATAACTGTTCGGGAGCATCCTCAAGGCTCCCGATTTCCGATGCAGAAATTTATATTCCTCATTTTTCTAATATGGCTTCTGATAATATTAAGAGTTTACGATAAGATGGAAATCTATGGATCCAACCCCTAAATCTTTGACTCATTTTATTTACAATGGGAAACCTGCTTCTTGACCTATCAATAAATAACAGGATGACGTGTGCCTTCTTCCCTTTCTTGTAGGCATCATCATAGGTTAACCAAGAGACTACGGTTTAAAGATGGTTTAAAAACAAAATAGCAAATGGACTCTGGGTGGGGCTCTTCATCCATCAATCTCTGGTGCAGGCATCGTTTTAAAATGAGGATTCTTTTCCTTCTGTTCCAAGCTCAGCTGAAGAGGACAAAATGAGCTTGCCAACAAATTCCGGCCTGCGGGACTCATGACAGAATCGGGCCACTGTGCATTGACTTTAGGAAGGGAAGGACAAAATGCAAATGTATTAAGTGTTGTTTTCACAGAGACATTTACATTAAACGACGTTAACAAAAATGGCACAGGACGATATACTTAGTTAAGGGATGGAGAAAGGAGTTGCCAAGAAGATAAAGTTACTAAACCACTAGCTTAGCAATGTTATATATATACATTGCGTTAGTCGCTATTATTATAGTTGTTATTATAGTTGCTAATGAGAAGGAAGGACTCCCTGGAGAAGAGCCTAATGCCGGGAACGATGGAGGGCAAAAGAAGAAGAAGGGGACGGCAGAGAAGGAGGTGGCTGGATGGAGTCCCCGAAGCAGTCGGCATGAGATTAAACGAACTCCAGGGGATAGTAGAGGACAGAAAGGCCTGGAGGAACGTTGTCCATGGGGTCGCGATGGGTCAGGCCCGACTTTGCAACTAACAACAACAACATTATAGTTGCTTCATTCCCCACCGTTTTGCGACACGTATTTTAAGTATCTCTCAATCTGTGTAATTATATATGTCGGAAGGAACACATTAATTTAAGCTCCTTGACTGCATTGCCAATAAATATGTATGTTCGGGTGCAATTTCTCCCCCCCCCCCTCTTCTTATTTGTTAGACCGAGCTAGGCTGACCTTGCCACTACAAAACCATCTGTTTCAGGAGACAAAGCTTAGAATTGCTATTTGGAGGCCGAAGGACTGCACTATCTGCTGTAACATTCTGCCCTCCAGTGGCCTCTGCCTTGCTTGTCGAAGTCACCATTTCAGCACTGTGGGCGACGGACAGCTCCTTTTTGCAGGGGCAGCTCCGGATGATGTCACACTGCACAGCTGCGTTGGATTTTCCTACTGGGTCGGCACACGCCTCGGTTTGAGAGGAAGCCTCGCGCTTCCCCTTATCGTTCACGCCCGACATCGGCAGTCCAGCTCTGCGCAACGTATCCTTTCTTGGAGTTGTGGCGAGTTTCTGCTGGGGTTGAATATTGGTTTGATTCCAGTGCCTGCCATGGAATTGGCGAACGTCCTCTGGTCCTGAGCAGGGATCGCGGGAAGTCCTTGAAAAGGAGCCTTGGGAATCCGACGACGCTCCTTCATCGCGCTCCTCTGGTTTAGACTGTTGAAATAAATTGGAGTCAGTGTAATTCTTTTGACAGTGGCCGATAAATGACTCTGGTTTTTAAGGGGTCCTTTTTATTGTTCGTATGACCCTTTCAAATATATATATATATAAATGATAAAATTATGGAAGAGATCTGTATAATGGAAGAGAAATGATAATGGATAATGGAAAGGAGCCGATTCCAGCTTCAAAGCACAGCCAATAGTTTTGTTTTCCACTAATCCATTAAGTTAGCTGGAAGTAATGGCAACGATGCTATTAGCTATTCTATTTTCATGTGTATTATAGAGAGGGGTTCTATTGTAGGAAGTTAGCACCCACCAACTCCTAGAAAAATGAGATATTTTAGGAAATATTAAAAAGGGCAGAATGTTTCCCCTAAAAGGGAGGCAGAAACGCAGCCCCTCTCCCTCCTTTGTCAATGGGCCATTAAGGCCTGGGTTAGTCTATTCTACATAACAAAGATCTACCTCCTTCAAGCAGAGCCATAGTAGGAATTGCTCAAAGCCCTCTACGCATCTCACCGCATGGCCCCTGGGAAGATTACATCATCCAGCAAGGCTCAACCAAGCCTGGGACACTGACAACCTACAGTGTTACTCCTGCATGGCCCCTTGGAAGCCTGACAACCAATCAGAATACAAGCTTAAATTCAAAAGGCCAGAGAGGGCATAAAACCCGAGCATTCTCAGCATCTCTGCCCTTTTTTTTTTCAAGATCTTCAAGGCATGTGATCCCCATTTTCCCCAGGACCTCAAACCATCTGGTCTTGTCCCCCATTAAAACCATCTTTCCAAGCAGCCGCCATGTTTCCAGTGTCTTTCTCCCCACTTGGAACTGAACCCAGGCTGACGTTTCTTCCAACATATGCGTTAAAATAATTTGCAGGAGGATTCAAAATCTGGAGTGGGCAAGTACTTGAACAGCTTCAAGGAAGCTGTGTCCTTTACCTCGTCAGAGGAAGAGCTGGTATGTCTATCTGCTTCCTCTGGAGAATAAGTGGGCGACTGGCTGCTTAACTGGGAATCATCATCTGAAGAACAACAACAAAAGTTTGTTTTGAGGCACTCCAAACAGTAACATAGGGTAGTCCTTGACTCAGAGCCACAATTGAGCCCAAAATGTCCATAGCTAAGCAAGGCATTGTGAAGTAAGCATGCCCCATTCTGCAACCTTTTTACCATGGTGGTTAAGAAATCACTACAGTTGTCAAGTGAATCATGCAGGCATTGAGTGAATCAGGCTTCATCCCACTGCCTTTGCTCATCGGAAGCTCCCAAGGAGGGTTGCAAAGGATAATCCCAGACGGTATGGGACAACTCGGCATGGCCAACTCACTGAGGAACAATTTACCAATGCTATTTAATTATTTAAAATATATGAAACAATTATTTTCATTTTTGCCATTCATGTTTCATTCTGTCTCTCCTTTTGCACCCTTTCTTTAAGGACTCTATTCCACTATTTCTTTAATATTAATGTAACTCTTCTACTGCAGCCAGTTGTCCTGCGACAAGTTGGACACGTTGGTGAGTTGGCCGTGGTGAGTTGGCCCTGGTGAGTTCACTGTGGTGAGTTGGCCTCAATGAATTGGCTGTGGCGAGTTGGCCATAGTGAGTTGGCTGTGGTGAGTTGGCTTCCATGAATTGGCTGGGATGAATTGACCATGGTGAGTTGGCCCTGGTGAGTTTTCTGTGATGTTGGCCCTGGTGAGTTGGCTTCAATGAATTGGCCGTGGTGAGTTGGCCATAGTGAGTTGGCTGTGGTGAATTGGCTTCCATGAATTGGCTGGGATGAATTGGCCATGATGAGTTGGCCCTGGTGAGTTGGCCGTGGTTAATTGGCCCAGAAGTGGGTGTCATATACTGTAACAACCGGTTCTCCCAGAACACAAAAATGTGAGCATACACGTGGCAGCAAACACATGCCGATTATATGGGGCAGGATAACATCGGGGCGGGTGGGTGGGCCCACCACTGGTTAGAACTACCGGTTCACCTAAACCAGTCCGAACTACCAGCAGCTCACTTCTGAACTGGCCATGGTGAGTATGCCATAGTGAATTCGCCGCGACGAGTTGGCTGTAGTGAGTTGGCCGTGGCAAACTGGCCAGGGCAAATTGTCATAGAGAATCCAGGCCCCCAGGATGCTGTAACCATTGTACATATATGGTGTTTGCCAAGCACCCAAAGTCTGATCACGTGACTGTGGGGATGCTGCAACTTTCATTAAGTGTGAGAATTGGCAATAGGTCAATTTTTTCAGTGCTGTTTTAACTCTGGTAATTAAACAAATGGTTGTAACTTGAAGTCTAACGGTAACCCTTTTGATAGGTGCAAAATGTAGCTCAGCAACTTATCAGCTAGATTTTTTAAAAATTTCCTCCAGCGGCATACCGATATCTCTGCTGCCAATTTCAATACCCCCTCTTTTCGGGATATCCCTGCATCACAGCCTTGTAGAACCTGCACAGCCAAATTTTGTTTATCCTTGGCCCAGGAAATTAAAGGCACCTCCGTATTTTTGTGCAATACTGAGCTGTAGTATATTTGGAATTAAACTGTTGGAATGATTCAACAATTTAAAAAGGGGGAATTCCCTTTTTTAGAACCACAGCAAAGTGTCGAACAATCATTCTAACAATATAATTCCAGTTCAGTACTGCACAGAAATGGTGGAGTGCCTTGAATGTGGGGATTACGAGGTAATAATACTATGTATTTATGTGAGTTCTTGGCTCACTTCTACAGCTAGTCGTTACAGAGCACGGATACGCAAGCAAACAAACAGCCTATTTCTGACTCTTAAGAAAACAGTGATCAGGCAAAGGAGGTCCCTACCTCTGTAAGGCCAAGTACGAATAACATAAAATTATGAAATGTTAATAAGAAAACAATGAAGATATTAAATGATCAATCACTGTATGATGCCTTAAGATTGCGGCTAGCAACCTTCTTACTCCATGGATCGGAGGCAGCAGCGAGGGGGAAGGCAGGGTGTGTGTGTGTGTGTTTTGTATGTGCAACCCAATTCCCGCGTGTGTGCAAATAAAGCTTTGTGCGCTCACACGTTGCTTGCGCGGCCCAATTTCCAATGGGCCGCGGTCTGGTAGTGGTCCGTGTGGCCTGGTGGTTGGGGACTCCTGCCTTAAGACAGTGCTTCCCAAACGTTTTCCTTCGTTATCCAAAAACCACTTTCCTTTGTTATCCAAAAATCAGAAAGTTGTTTTTATCCAACGTAGGTAAAATACAGACCGTGACCCGATAAATGCGCGCATGACAAAAGCGCGCCGACAAAACTGTGGCGACCAAACTGCGACATCATAAACGCACCAACAACAACGTGCTGACAAAACCGCACCCACAAAAGCGCGATTTCAGTTAAGGTAAGGGTTAGGTTCAGGGCTAGGTTTAGGGATTTCAGTTAACGTAAGGGTTAGGCTTAGGGTTAGGTTTAGAGTTAGGTTTAGGGTTAAGGTTAGGTTTAGGGTTAGGTTTAGAACTCGCGGTTATTACTTGTTTGTTGAAGGCGCACTTTTGTCGGCGCACTGTTGTCGGCGCGCTTCTGCGCTCATTTGTCAGCGCAATTTAGAACTCACGGTTTTCTCGCCGCGATTTTGTCGGTCGCGCTTTTGTCGAGCGCGCATTTGTCGGTGAACCAATACAGCCATCCCTGTTGTGATTGGGTAATGGGTTCCGATGTCATGACCCCCACCCCCAAAATAACTTTTACCCGATTTTGGATAAGTCACCCAAGTTTGGAAGGCCGTTCTTTAAGATGACTTAGAAGTACGTTACAGATCCTGTTAGGAGTTTTCTATTCTTAAAAGGGGTATTAAAGTCAAAGAGCAGAAGGCCTCTTTTTTCCCTTCACCATTAAATTCAAGACAACTAAGATGGCAAGATGAGAAGATGGCTGTTAATGAATTTCAAATTAAAACTCACCGTTTTGCTTGCTTTGCTTCCAATGCTGATCAGAGTCACTGTAAAATTCCTTATCCAGCTTAAAAAAAAATTTGAAAAATGATATTAGTATAATTTTTGCCCCAGTTGCTTTTATTTAACTTCTCTTTCAGGTCTTGACATCACGGTATAAATAATTTGCTCACAAATATTCTATTGTTTACAACATAATGTAGAAATAATTCTTTCCTTACACTGTTTCTCGGTGTGTTAGTTCAACTACAGGTAGTCCTCGACTTATGACCACAAATGAGTCCAAAATTTCTGTTGCTAAGTGAGACAGTGATTAGGTGATTTTGCACCCATTTTACCACCTTTCTTGGCAAGGTCGTTAAGTGAATCACTGCAGTTCTTAAGTTAGTAACATGGTTGTTGGGAATATGGCTTCCCCGTTGACTTGTGCTTGTCGGAAGGTCACAAAAGGGGATCTCATGTCACCAGGACACTGCAACCGTCATAATATGAGTCAGTTGCCAAGTGTCTGGTTTTTGATTATGTGACCTTGGGAATACTCCAATGGTTGTAAGTGTGACATAAACAGTCACTTTTTTTTTAGTGCCGTTGTAACTTTGAACCGTCAGTAAATGAACTGTTGTAAATTGATCACTGTTTGCACACCCATTGCAAGAAAACTCGATTGCAGAAAATACGACTTCAGCAACAGAGTGGTAAACAATGTTCTACTCGACTCCGTTGTTACAGCCTCAAACCTTCACAGCTTCAATCTCAAACTGTCTACTGTGGACCTCAGTCAGTGGTGGGGTTCAAATTTTTTTACTACCGGTTCTGTGGGTGTGGCTTGGTAGGCGTGGCAGGGGAAGGATACTGCAAAATCTCCATTCCCTCCCTATCAGCTGGGACTCGGGAGGTAGAGAATAGATGGGGCGGGGCCAGCCAGAGGTGGTATTTACCAGTTCTCAGAACTACTCAAAATTTCCACTACCGGTTCTCCAGAGCTGGTCAGAACCTGCTGAATACCACCTCTGACCTCACCCCATTCCTAAGAGGTCCTTAAAGGGGGCGCGCATAAGCGCACCAGCGTGCCTACCTTCCCTGTCTTACTGTCCCCATTTATCTGTATTTACTTCCTTTCTTCATGTTCATACCTATACTTGCTATCTTGTACATGTTTGACAAACAAACAAACAACAAACACATTTTCTGAAGCCTTCGCTAATGTAATTACACAATTATTCCATTAAGGGAACCCAAGTTTCTTTCCTATTTGGTTGAGGATTAAAATCCTCCTACGAAGGAAATGGGTGCCCCATCTGGTTAGAAAGGAAGAGCAAATGTGTCTTTTCTGCTTATTGTACAAATGATCTTCCAGCATGCAAAGGGCAGATTGTTTGGCATCTGCTCCTGTGTAGCTGCTGACTGCTCATATGCTCTGCACGCAAATCAGCTCGAGAGGTTATTTGTTTTATATAACTCCAGCCTTGTTCCCGTGGCAAGCTAACAAAACGTAAAACAAAAACAGAATGTAAAAGAGGTGTTGAAAGAGTACAGAGAAAGGCGCAACAAAGACGATAAGAGTTCCTTTTAAAATGTTCTTAGAAATAAGAACAATTATTATTTCAGAAATAATTACAAGCAGCTGGGAAAATGTACCAGGCAACTTTCTTTGAATGATTCGCTTCTCATCCAAGAAGCTTCTTCAGCTCTGACTGGATGGTGGGGAATGGAAGGATTTATATTCCTTGCAGACAGCTGGTCATTTGCATCATTTTAGAGGGTCGTTGAGGCCACTTGGAGGTTTGTCTGTATCTTCAGGGTCACCTGAGTGATGCAAATGGTTCCTGTAGTCTGCAATTTTTTTTCCTCTGGGAATCTATTCCTTCTCCCACACCATTCCGGGGGGGGCTCATCCCAAATTGCATAGCTCAAAGTCTGGAGACCCTGAGGACACAGATAAACCTCCAAGTGACCTCAACGACTCTCTAAAAGGATGCAAATGACCAGCTTTGTCTGCAAGGAATATAAATCCTTCCATTCCCCCACCATCCAGTCAGAGCTGAAGAAGCTTCTTGGATGAAAAGTGAAACGTCTTCAAAAGAAAAACCAGAAAGCCTTTTGAAAAATCAGCTTTGGGATAAGCAATGGGCCTGGATGGTTGAGAATCTCCATAGACATTTCTTTGAACAAAGTGTATATCAAATTTTACCGTTTCATGGGCGAAAATCTTCAAATAATCCATATTGGGACCTGATTGGTCTTTCTTCCTGCTGGAGAATAAACCAGATTTATTCCACAAGTTAAACTTATCATTGTTAGGGTACAGTACAGTTTAGGAAAGTTAAGTAAATAAGGTAAGGATAATTCAATCATTGTTCTTAGCAAGTTCATCTCATAAGCATTCAGTAAGTATCTGACTTCTTTTAGAAGTAGGAAAATCTAACGACAGGAACCTACTCTAATATGTTTGAATAATACAACAGGAGTCCCCAACCCCCCGGGCCATGGATTGGTACTGGTCTGTGGCCTGTTAGGAACTGGGCTGCAGGTGAGCGAGCAAAGCTTTGCCCGCACATCTGTGGGATTTATGTTGTGCGTGAAACCATCCCTCCCCGCCTCCAGTCCGTGGAAAAATTATCTCCAATGAAACCCTGGTGCCAAAAAAACTTGGGGACCGCCGTGTTGCAGTATAAAATATAATACACCAAATACAACTGTAATGCTGAGATAAATACTTAGGCCCTGAGCTAATACACAAAAAAATGTATTTGCTTGCAGTGGTCAAATCCGTTTTCATTTCTTATATTTAGCACTACAATAGCATTGCTATTTTCATCCCGGATGAAAGAAGACTGGAGAAATGTTGCAGCAGAAGAAGAGCCAGTGTTGTCCCTAATATGACACATTAATGGACATCATCCACCTCTTCTAACTTTTTGTGGTTCAGAGCATGTTGTCCAGGCAAATTGCACAATGATTTCAAAGTTGGCTTGGAAAACTAAATCAGCACTGAAGAATAGTTTTCTGGCATAATAGGTGCCAGTAATTGCTGTCATAGATATGTCTCCTCAGCTCCTTCCTTCCTTCCTTCCTTCCTTCCTTCCTTCCTTCCTTCCTTCCTTCCTTCCTTCCTTCCTTCCTTCCTTCCTTCCTTCCTTTTTCTTTCCTGCCTTTATGAATTTTACAAATAATTCAAAGTGGCAAACACATCCAATGCTCTTCCTCCACCTTTTTTCCACGCAACAACAATCCTGTGAGGTGGGTTGGGCTGAGAGACGGTGCCCAGCCCAAAATCACTCAGCTGGCTTTTGTGTCTTAAGGCAGAACTAGAACTCGCTGTCTCCTGGGGATTGGCCCAAAGTCACCCGGTTGGCTTTCCTGCCTGAGGCAGGACTAGAACTCAGAATCTCCCGATCAGTAGGCTTTAACTACGAAACTGGATCTCTTTATAATAAGCAAGTTGGTAAATGTTGATCATGAGACTCTTGCTGGTCACTTGGACTGTAACTAATCAAAGCTAGTCGCTTAGTCTATGAAAATAAACATTAAGCTGTAATAGTTCAGCATTATTTTGAAGTTTATCCTCCGCTGGGAAAAAAGGAACAATATTTTTGAAGACAGAAATTCTGTGTGTGTGGGCATATTAGAGCTGTTTTCCTGTAATCAGTGTTTGATCGTGCTTCCCTCGTAGACATCTTATAAGAGTATCGCACAGAGTAGGCCTCCTCCGAATTCCATCCGCCAGTCAGTGCCGACTGGCGACTACGCGGAGGAGAGCCTTCTCAGTTGCAGCTCCGACATTATGGAACAACCTCCCCGTGGAGATCCGTACCCTCACCACAGTCCAGGCCTTCCGCACAGCCCTCAAGATCTGGCTATCCCGTCAGGCCTGGGGATAGGATTACTCTCACCCCGCCCAAATGTTGAGTGAATGTTGTGTTTTTATGGATAATTTTCTTTTATTCACGATTCTTTTTCTTTTAAGTCTTGTCTTGCACTCCCTTCCCCTCATTGTTGTAAGCCGCCCTGAGTCCCCTCAGGGAAAAGGGCGGCATATAAATCCTCAATAAAATCCTAAAATCCTAAATAAGAGTACTTTGTCACGAACTGTGTGAAAAACCCTTATTCTGTAATACTTTTCTTTATGTGAATGAAAATCTTTTTTTAAAAAAGAAACACCTTACCTGTTCTTCAAGTAATTCTTTATAGGTTTTGGTGCCTTAGTACATTTCTTTTGTTTTTTAAAACCTCCTGCAAAACAAAAGAAAACGAAAATCTTAAAAATACGTTTACATGATAATGTTAAAAAGAAAACACGGACCATAATTCAGCTGCGTGTTTTTCCCTCCTTCAGCAACCTCTCCATTAATTTCAGTTACTTATAAGTTTACTAGCCTGCTACTAAAATGAAAAGGGATCCTCCCATAATTTCTACAGAAACATTCATTTTTATGATCATTTACACATCAAAATATATCTCAGTCATTTAATTTAACATGACACTAATTAATCAGTTGGCCCCTCCATATTATAAGGCGTGTTTTTATTAATATTTTTTTTATTATTTTTTTCCTTTAAATAAGATTTTATTGGTAAAACGAAAATACAACATCCATAACTTGTAAAAAACAATACAACTACATTTCGAGATATTCCCATACTATCAAATCATATAAACATCAAAGGTTAGGTATCTTATTCCTTCCCTCCCTCTTCTCTTCCCTCATTTCTTCTTTTCCATACCCTATAACTACCTGCATGGAATTAGCAATTAAACTTCATTTTAGATGAGGCGAGAGGATTTATAATCCTTGCCTCTTTAAGCAAGGAAAGGAAAAGAGAACCAGGTTGTCCTCAGCAGAGGAAAATATGTAAATGTAACAAAGGTTAGAGGGGAGGGAAGGAGGACAGTAGGGAAGTCAGGATGGAGAGGAGAAAGGAGAGTAACAGGAAAGGCAGAAGAAGGGGGGAAGGATAAAGAGGAGGAAGAGAAAGAAGAGAAGGGAAAGAAGGTGGGAAGAAAGAAGGAGAGAAGAAAGAGAAGAAACTGGGGAGGAAGGAGGGAGGGAAGAGGAGAGGGTAGTAAAGGGAAAGAGGGAGGGAAAGAAAAAGAGAAGGAGAGTTGAAAGGAAGGAAGGAAGGAGGGAGGAAAGGAGGGAGATTAAGAGAAAAGGAAGGAGGAGGGAAAGAGGAAGGGAAGGAGGAAAGGTATGTGAGAAGGAGGGGGGGACCGAGGGAGGGAAAGGAGGGGGAAGGAAAGGAGGAAAGGAGAAAAGAAAGGAGGGAAGGCAGGGGAGAAGGAAGTAAGGGGGGGGGAGGGAAGATAAGGCGTGTTTTTAATTCTGCTTTCAAATCTGTCAAATGCAGTACACCCAGTGGTGGGATCCTCCGGTTTAACAACCAGTTCGGTGATCGCGCGATTTGCTGCGCGCGCAATCTGCCTCTGCGGCGCGAATCAGCTGAGAAGATAAAGGTAGGAAAATAGCGCGGGCGGGCAGGTGGGCCCGTCTGATTGTCGGGGTGAACCAGTTTGATCCCAGCTGATCGTCAGTGCTACTAGTTCGCCTGAATCCCACCCCTGAGTACACTGATATTGTTGGAGAGGAACTTTCCCAGTCAAGGAAGAGGGATCAAATAGGGAATTAGTAAGGACTCCTTATATAAACACAAGAGAGCAAGGTCTCCCTTAAATGTCTTTGAGCTTTATCTGGTCTCTCTCAGGTGAATCTGCCAGTTTGGGAACATTCCTGTATTATAGGCAGAGAACAATAAAGTACCTACTTTTAACTCTACATTTGTGGGTCTGATCGTTTGTGCCTGACATAGTCAAAACATTTTAAAGGTAACATCCTCCAACATCACAAGGAGAAGAGCGAGAACCAAGTCATAAATGTTCTCATCTCATTCAGGTTTCATAGGACAAACAGGCTGATTTGTGGGATGCAGAGATTCATTTCTCTAGGCCGAATCTTCAGGATCCAACCAAAACAGCATTCTCTCTTTTCTTTGGTTAATCATGATTGCCGTTGACATGTTTGGGAAATCACACACAAGGGACAATATTGCCCCTATGGTTAGTGGTATTGTTTGAATGCAATATATTGCAAATGAGTGCAATGATGCACCATTTGGAGCCCATTAAATGGCTGGTATGAATGTGCGTTGACATGGGGGTAGGGGGGTTACCTCTCTCAGACCAATTAGATCGCACAGGTTAGGTCTCCTCCGGATTCCATCTGCCAGCCAATGTCGGCTGGCGACTCCCCGGGGGAGACCCTTCTCTGTTGCAGCTCCGGCCCTCTGGAACGAGCTCCCTGTTGAGATCCGGACCCTTACTACCCTCCCAGCCTTCCGCAAAGCCACCAAGTCCTGGCTGCTCCAGCAGGCTGAGGGGGGGGGGGGGGGGGCTGAGAAGCATTTACCTCCACGGAAATTGTGAATGTTGGTTTTGTTTTTAATATGTTGTCTTTGTCTCGTTTTCCCCCTTTCCCTTGTCTTTTGTGAGCTGCCCGGAGTCCTCCGGGAGTGGGCAGCATACAAGACAAATAAATAATAATAATAAATAATAATTACTTTCATTATTTTTTATTTCTTTTATATTGTGCTTTTATTGTCCTTGTAAGCTGCCTTGAGAGTAGGCGGCAATATAAACTTTCTAAATAAATATACAATTAAAATATAGGCCAGCAAGACATCCCTGCAATTTTTAACTCTTTCCCCACCCACATTAATTGCCTGCCTTAATAAAATTAAAAAATCTATATTAATCAAGTGCTAATCAACCCCTTAAACATAAACCCTCCTCATTGCATTTGCTACTTGCAGTGTTGTTACTTACCTATATTATCAAAGAACCTGGTAAGTTTTTGCTGATCAGAAAACTCTACAGGATTTCTTTTCTGGACACTGCAGTGTTTGAACTGATTCCAAATTGGATTCTGGTTTATTGCATTTAAGCTTTGGTTGTTAAGGGTGCAAATCATTTCTGGAGCTGTGAGGATGCTTGTGAGGTCCCTCTCAGCCGCCCGGTGGGTAGGACCTGTCACCTGTTGCGTTTCTTCACTGTCGTACAGGCTGGGTTTACCGAAGATTTCTTTTGCATTGCCAAAATCTGTGAATAGCTGGTCAATATGGCTTTTGTTAGCAAAAGAACAGTAAGACTGAGAAGGAGGAAACGTCAGAAATTGATTTTCTTCTTCAAACATGCTTGCAATTGGCTGGAAGTTTGCATCTTGGTTAGTCTTTATCTGGTCGTTTATAGTACCAAACAATGATTCTTCTTCGTTTGCTTGACTGTTTCCAGAATCCTTATCAAAGGAATTACCATATCCTGGACTTATTGGGGGGGAAAAGATGAAATGTGAATTGTTGGTATGTTACAGACAGTATCAATGTGTAAGGTTTTAAAATTTATTTTTTACTCAATATGAAAGAGGGATTTCTCGCTCATATGACATTATGTTGGGGTTTATAAATCTGCAATAATTATAGATTTTTATTCATAAACCAAAACTGGAAATCTGAGTTTCCTATATTTCATTTGAAATATTTTGTTTGACAACTGTGATTAACCAGTCTAACCACTGTATGTCACTGTGGCTCCATTAATGCCAGGAAAAGAGGTAATGAAAATTACAGGAAATGATGTCAGAGTATAAAATACCTAATGAAACATCTAATAGTTTTTAAAGGTTTTGATTTGTACCATGACTGGTGTTATACCTAATATTTTAAACAGATCAAATAGAACCAACAATGCTGTATTTAATCATCCATTCATTTATCTGAATGTGTACATTTCAGAAAAAAGAACTGCCATACTCTTTACATTTGATAATATTCTCTTTAATTTGGATATTACTTAGGTAGTGCTCAAATACATTTAGCTTTAGGTATTTAAGCTCATGTGTAAATACGATAGTCTAGCAAAATGAGCAAGACAGCCGGAAGATAAGCACAATTCTGATTTCTACATCAGACACGGCTGTTTTATTTTCAATAAAACAGGCCACTTTTGGGGGATTGAGGAGAACTAAAGTAAGACCGGTATAAACTTGATCTGTTTCCTGCACATAATCTCAAACAATAGCATAAGACTTCAACAATATAATTGTATATGTATGTGAAATATAATGAAATAATAATTGATTAACCCCCACTTTTTGTAAGAAATTATAATTTTATTGAAAATTCACACGGAAAAATGACTATTACAAAGCAAGGGGTTTTCCCCACAAAGATGAGGACGCATTTAAAAGTAGGGCAATACAATTAATAAATAATCTATTTTTACCTAGGCAGTTGCTGAAAATATAGACCAACTTGTGCTTCTGAATCTGGTGCAGAGAATTCTTCTGGCCTGTATGCTGTCGTAGAAAACCAAGAGTCTTCTTCTTTATTATTTACTGGCCAAGAAGACCCTAACTCCTGTCAATATATTAGAAAAAGGTTTCATGATCTTCTAAGAAATTTGTTCATTTTATAAACTTAACTTCAATAATAGGAATACATTTTTTTCTTTAGAGAAAAACTGGCCAACAAACAGTTTATTCTTTTACTTCATGGAACTGTCTAGTAATATGCATTTATTTGTTTTATGATGCCTGTATTTTATTGGGGTTTTTAAGGGTTTTTTTATTATACTGATGGATGTATATATCATTTTAGTATTATTTGGGGAAGGGTGATTGACTAGAGCCATGCAATGAAGATGAAGCTTATATTAAAAGCCTTCTATTCTACAAAATAACATTAGAATTGCTCTAAAATTCACACCATAAACACAAACCATTATGTTACATCTGACACAGAGATACAAGTGATAAAGCTTTACTGAAAAAGCCCTTACTTCAGAATGAACACTGGCTTTTTCATAGAGGTATTTTCTTCTACTATCCAAGATTTGTTCTTGTATCCTTTGAAGAAAACAATTTAAAAAGCAAAGTAAGTCATTGGTGTATTTAAAAAACAACATACGATTTATGCATTTTAAGGTAGAGGCAAATTTGTTTGAAACAAACTTAAAACATTTACCTCTGTAGGATAATCCTATTCAGGTCTACTTAGATTTAAGTCCTGTTTTCTCCAGTTTTAAATAAACGTGCATAAAATTCTGCTAACAGTTAACAAATCTAATGCCCCTTTAGATCTGGGAGTAATTTCAAGACTAACAACCAAAATGGATTTTGAACCATGGTCTTTTGATTTCTTGGCTTCAGCCCCATCTGCAGTGATCTTGGAGCCCAGGAAAATAAAATCTGTCACTACCTCCATTTCTTATCATGATCACAATATCTTATGGATATAAACAGCCCTAAGATTTCATTACATTTCATTCTTCTTTACATGGTCCACATCAATTTTAATGCAAGGCAATACTTGCAAGAAGGAAATGATCTGGAAATCTTAGTACTTTAAGCATACTATGGAAAAATAATTGGCAATGACAGTTATCGGGGGTGGGGGAATTGCACTTGAATATGCAGACCATGAAAGAAATGAAAACATTTCACTAAAATGTGAAAAGATAATTGACATTTTATGTACCTGTGCTGGATGTCATCAAGGGACAGCTTAGCTGGTCTGCATTCTGGTGACTTGGGAAAATCTACGTTTTGCTTTCTCAAAGGAATTTGAGTTTCTCTGTTAATATCTACATGAATTGGCTTTCGAATATTCTCTGTAATTAAAATGAAGATTATTAGCAAGATTACAGCGAGTTAAAGAGGAACAGTATATATCTATCTCTATCCCTCTATCTCTATTTTATATATCTTTCTCTATCTCTAATGTTTACACCTCTGTATCTCTATATTTATATTTAAAGGGGAAGAACCTGGCCAGTTTTTCAGATTCAGATCCAAATAGGTAATTGCCATGAGATCTTAGGGAAAAAAGGCAGCTACTCTATGGAAGGTAGACAGATGTTTTGCTCATGATCTTGTGTTTCAAAGCACCTGGATCCAAACGATTGTACAGCTCTAATTCCCACTAGCAATTGACAAACACGGTATTATGGGATAGAGCCGAGGTGGCGCAGTGGGTGGAGTGCAGTACTGCAGGCCACTTCAGCTGACTGCTAGTTCAGCAGTTCAGCGGTTCAAATCTCACCAGCTCAGGGTTGACTCAGCCTTCCATCCTTCCAAGGTGGGTAAAATGAGGACCCGGATTGTTGTTGGGGGTAATATGCTGACTCTGTAAACCACTTAGAGAGGGCTGAAAGCCCTATGAAGCGGTATATAAGTCTAACTGCTATTGCTATTGCTATTATGGGTTACAGCTTTTTGTGCCCAATTTCTACTTCTAATTATGACAACAAACTTGAGGTTCGGATGAAAAATATAGTTGATATTTGATGAAATGAATATTGAGGCTACAGGGCAGCTAGGACTTGATCATTTCCTAACAAAGAAGAGGGTGGGTCAAATTATTCTCCAAAACACCAGGGGAAGGCAGGACAAGAAATAATGGATGGGAGCTGATCAAAGAGAGAAGCAATCTGGAATTAAGGAGAAATTTCCTAACAGTAAGGATAATTAACCAATGGAATGACTTGTTTCCAGAAGTTGTGGGTGCTCCATCACTGGATATTTTTAAAAAGAGATTGGACACTTGTCTGAGATGTTCTAGATTCTCCTGCTTGAGCAGGGGGCTGGATTTGAAGACCTCCAAGGTTTCTTCCAACTCTATTCTATTCTACTCTATTCTAATCCAGTCTTTTAAAATTTAACTTTGTCCGTGAAATACTTACCAGCATTTTCTTTCTTTGTAGAGATCTGATTAACAACGTAGAGATTGAGAAGGTCCAAACTGACAGCTGAGCTTTTCAAAGGAGATACTCCCACTAACTTCATCTTTGACTTAAGTTTCTCCTTTTCAAAAAAATCCTATTGAGAAGCGGTAGCAGTTATCACATATATGTTCATATGGGACATTTTGCGACCTTCTGGCAAGTAAAGTGTGTGTGTATTAGATAGATAGATAGATAGATAGATAGATAGATAGATAGATAGATAGATAGATAGATAGATAGATAGATAGATAGATAGATAGATGATAGATAGATATTGATATTGATATGATTGGTTTTTGACTTTTCCTCTTAGAAACTAACATGGACCTGAAGGGTACAACGGCAACTTTCTGTTGTGGTTAAACTATGAGAACTGTGATGGGTCAAAAATCACACAGGATCTTACAGTAGATTCCTGAATTTTCTTAGATCTAGTTAAACATCTGCACAACAATGATTGATGATTTTAAAATATATCAATATATCTGAAAATAGCTACCATGCTATTCAATATATCTGAAAATAGCTACCACGGCTCCATTGTTATAGAATATGCAAACTTCCGCATTTGATTCATAAGTTTTTTTTATTATAAAATTATTGCAATGACAACAATGAGGATGATGAAGATTTCTAGCTTACACATATTTTTAAAATTGTAATCATTAGTTACCTTCTGTTTTCTTCTCTCTTTGGTAAGCATGATTCTTCGACTAGAAGTTGGAAGAGAGAAAAGAAGAAGCATTTTTAGAACAGTTGAACGAGTGGTTAAAATGAAGCCAGGTGTATTCAACCATTAAGTCACAAGTTATTATTAATGGTGTGTTTTCCTTTCATTAAATTTCTTGCCACTTAATTCAAAACTTGAAATTTGTGGGAAGGCATCAAGGAATATTTGAATATTGTTAAATGTTTTTTGAACTGTTCTGTTTACAGCATCATTTTTTTCAAGCCTTTTCTTTCCTTATTACTATTACTGTCATTATTAGATTTTTATCCCATCTTTTTTTCCCTTCTCTATATTCAAAGTGGCAAACATACTTAATACTCCTGCCACCTATTTTCCACAAAATAATCCTGCAAGTTTCTTCTGAGAGAGTGATTAGCCCAAAGTCACCCATCCAAATTTCACAATCACAAACTGTTCTGCCAACACCTTAACTACCATACCAACTAGCTTTTATTATCGTCATCAAAGCTTTGCATCATATATAATTTATGATAACAACTCATACCAACAATTAGCATAGTAAATATTACATATTATCATACTGTAGTAATCATCATTTGCTATTAATGTATGCATGGCATAATTCATTATGATGTATTTACTTATTCAACTTATACAGCCCCCTCTCTCAATCAATGAACCTGAGGCTTACATCTGAAAATATATATAATTAAAACACTGAAAACATTTAAAAAACAATAACCATTTTAAAACAATAAAAAACCTGAATAAAAATATGAAATAAAAGTATTATTTATCTGAAATAAACAAACATATGCATCCCAATCTATGGCTATTGATTGGCATGATTAGCATAATAAATATTGCATATTATCCTATTATTTTAATCATCATTTGCAATGAATGTATACATACATGGCATTATAAAAATTCACTATTTTATATATATATATGTATATGTATGTGTATATGTATATGTATATATGCATGCATACATGCATGCATCTATTTATCTATTTATTTATATGTCTCTAACTGCCCATTTCACTCAATGACCCTGGCCATCATAAAATTCAAAAAATGCACACTACAATTAAAACAATAAAAATAATTTTAAAAACCCTAAATAAAAAAGATAATTATGTGAAATAGGTATAGGTATATATATATATATGTGTGTCTGTGTCTGTGTCTATATCTATATCTATATCTATATCCATATCTATCTATCTATCTATCTATCTATCTATCTATCTATCTATCTATCTATCTAGTGTTTTTTTATTTGTGCTGATAAATAAATAAATAAAGGGAGACTAGTATAGATCTATTTCAAGCTATTTAGCTCTCATCAGCTAGCCATACCCTTACTGGGATTCGAACTTACCAGGGGTTGTGACTCTAAATATATATATATTTATATATAAATATATATTATATATTAGATTTTTACAACCCCCGGTTCAAATCCCAGTAAGGGTATGGCTAGCTGATGAGAGCTAAATAGCTTGAAATAGATCTATACTAGTCTCCCTTTATTTATTTATCAGCACAAATACAACACAAATGTAACAAAGGCAACAGTAAAAATATTGGGTTTCTGTCTGGATGGTTTCTTATGACGAGCCGATGATGGACAGAGAATGGAAGCAGTGAACTTCCTCCCATATTTGGGCATACCAGGGGTTGTGACTTTAAATAAATAAATAAATAATATATATATATATGTATGTGTGTGTGTGTGTGTGTGTGTGTGTGTGTGTATATATATATATATATATATATATATATATATATATATATATATATATATAATGTATTATACCGATTTGCATCACAAACAGCTTATTATCATCACATATGTTTAAGAATGAATAACTACATAATTTTTAGATTTTTAAATCTCTCAGACAAAGTTTCCATTACTTTTTGAATGGGAAGATAATATTTTTTTTTTTAAAAAAATGAAGAACAACAAGAAGGAAGGAGGACTACTCAAAGCATGGCTGTTATCGTCTCTAACATTATAGTTGCCTGTTTCTACATTTCCTTGTTGTGATACCGGGAGATGCTTGGTTGATTTTGGAAAATTAGCCTTTTAGAAAAATGAGTCCGCAGATATTTTGGATTTGGGGCAGAGATGAATATCCCCATAAAATAGGCCATAATGGAGGCTGTGAGGTGTTGATCTGACTTCAAAATGGAGAAATCTGAGGGTTTTATCCTAGATGTCATTTTCCCTCATGCCAACATTTTTAAATATTTCTGGACTGCATTTCCCTGCCCTGCAAAAAAAGAATATAATAACAGGGAGGTCAATAAAACAGAGGAATTTATCCAGTCCTAACAGAGCTGGCAATAATAATAATAATAATGATGATGATGATGATAGTGATAATAATAATAATAATAATAATTCCTGAAGTGCAGGCAGAAGTTCAAAAGGGAAAGATCTGCCCCAGCTTTGAAAATCCAAAATAAATTATTTCTAATTTTTTTCCCCTCAAGTACTTCACAGGCCTGGCAGTGTAATAATTGGAATTTATTTTAAAACCCGCTTTTTGTTGTTAAGGGGTAAAATAAATGTGTGTTGTTGGTGAGGTGGGCTGTGGGGTGGAGAGTTATTCTATCGTTTGTCTTTTTTTTTAATTTTAATTTTTGTTTTATATTGTGTTTTTATGTCCTGGTAAAGCTGCCTTCTTGTGCGAGCGTTGGCAGCAATACGAATTTTCTAACTAAAATAAAAACAAATAAATAAAACCAGAAGGGGAAGGAAGGCGCATTGGATACTTTCACGGCCTTCCATTGTTTGTGATGTCTAATAAAGGCTGGATACAAATTAAAATAAAATAAAATAATAAAATAACCCAGCCTGAAAGGAGAGAGTAAACCTTAAAGGAGACAATATGTCCCCTCATGACAAAAAAGGGTTAGGGCAGTTGTGTCATTGTGAGGCCTTTTTGGCTTCACTCACCGCGACCCGCCAACCCAGTTCATTTCCCCTTCGTCCTGCCAACGCCACCCCTGACAGGGAGGCCACCCAGACGGCCTGAAAAGAAGGGAAGGAAAAAAGAAAGAAAGAAGGGAAAGAGGCAGCCCCTGAGGAGAAATGTCGCTCCCCCCAACCCCTCACAAGTCCAGTGGGGATCACAAGAATGGCTGAGGGAAAGGCTTTCCTGGGTGGGCTAGCTTCTTCCTGAACCCCCGTGGGCACCCCAGGAATTGATTTTTTTTTTTTAAAGAAAAAAGATAGAGACAAGGAAATAAGGAGCAAAATGGGTGGTTGGGAGGGAAGAAGGGAAACAGATTTGGGGAAGGGTGTGCAAAAATGAGGTGCATGAGCCGAATTTTCCAGATTCTCCGTTCGGCATTTGCAAGCAAAGTCCTTTCATGCACATGCATAGAATATTATTTTATTATTTTTTTATTTTTTTATTTTTTTAATATTTTAATATTTTATTGTTTTATTGTTTTATTATTTATTTTATTATTTTATTTTATTATTATGTTATTTTATTTTATTATTTTATCATTTTATTTTATTTATTATTTTATTTATTAGTATCCCGCCTTTTACTATTTTTACAAATAACTCAAGCAGTCAGACATATCTAACACCTTCTTCCCTATGTATGTTATGTATGTATGTATGTATGTTATGCATGTATGTTATGTATGTATGTTTATTATGGTGTATTATGGTAATATATTATGCTATTGTATTATGTATTATTATTGTATTACATATTATTATTGTATAATATATTATTATTGTATATTGTATATTATATTGTTATGTTATGTTGTTATGCTATGCTATATTGTATTATTCTTTATTGTGTTACATTATGCTGTTATGCTATATTATATATTACTATATCTATATTATATAGTGTTATATTATGCTATATTATGTTATAGTATATTAATTGTACTATTTTATACTATATTATATATGCTATGCTATGCTATGCTATTCTATGCTATACTATACTAATACTAATACTAATACTAATACTAATACTAATACTAATACTAATACTAATACTAATACTAATACTATACTATCAGTGGTGGGTTGCAGGTGGTACGCCCCGGTACGGGAACACCGGAGCCTACCCAGAGCACCAGGTACCATTCCAGTACGGTGCTCCGGAGGGCCCGCCCGCCTTCCTTACCTGTCCTTTAAGCCTTTGGCGCTTCCGCGCATGGCATGTACGGCATTTGTGCAATGCTCCGTAAGCAGCTGGAGCATCTCGGAGGCTTGTGGAGGCATCGCAGACAGGTACGATGTGTACACACACCGCGCGCGCCCATGTAGGCAACGCCAGGATCCGTAACCCACCACTGTATACTATATTATACTCTATTATTATAGTACATTATATATTATTATATCTAACCCTAACCCCCATACTATACTATTAGGTTTATATTAAGTTACGTTATATTATGTTACGTTGTTATGTTATGTTACGTTATCATTATTCCAGATGTGGAAGGCTTCTCCTACAATTGGCCAGGCTGATTGCTGTCTCTCAAGGTAGTCTTTGACTTACAGCTATTCATTTAGCGATTATTCAAAGTTACAACAGTGCTGAAAAAAGTCACTTATGACCAATCCTTGCCTTTACAGCCGTGCAAGTGCTCCCATAGTCATGTGATCAAAATTTGGGAACCCGTCACTATTTATGGTGGTTGCAGCATCCTGGGTCCCTATGATTGCCACCCTCCCAGAGGGCTTCTGATAAGCAAAGTTAATGGGATCAGCTGGATTTACTTAATGACCATGGGATTCACTTAGTGACTATTGCAAAATTGGGTGTGGTCGCATGATGATTCACTTAAAAATTGCATTGCTTAGTGACGGAGATCACAATTTGTGGTGGAAAAGTCATGAATTCTCTGTAAGTAACTATGCACATTGCTTAACCTCCCCCCATCCCTATCTGCATCAGGGTTATTCGAAGAAATGGGTAAGATAGGAATAAAAACTGCATTGTTTAATTGGATTTTTAAAAATGTATGTACGGTATTTTATTAATGCACTCTCTTCTTTCTTACCTCCCGTAGTTTGGACTGGACTGTAAAAAATGAATTACTCTGTTCTTTTTGATATTCTTGGCTCTTCCCAAACCAATAACCCTTACCAGTTTTTTCAACGCAAGTTTTTAAATTTTTTTCTTTAAATGTTGCTTCCCCCCCGCCCCCGAGTTTAGTTTTTAAACAGGAGGAAGCTAAAGGTCACACTTAGCTTGCATCAATCTTTTTTTTTTTTGTATTTTAGAAGCCCATTAGTCGTAATTCTATTCCAAATACAGGAGGAGTTATTGATTATTCAATAAAACAGGAAAGACAATCAAGTAAAACATGCTTACACGGCTGGTTTCATAAACAGATGGAATGAGGAGAGCTTGATCTTTTATATCATTTTAAACGGAAATGCAGATGAAAAGGTACAGAAATATGAGACAGGATCATACAGTACATAGGATCAATATGTATTCATTTATGTACTAATTTTATAAATTTAATATATTGCCCATCCCTAAATGACTTTGCATAGATAAAAATGATAGATCTATCTATCATCTTCTACAGTATCTATCTATCATCGCTATCTATCTATCTATCTATCTATCTATCTATCTATCTATCTATCTATCATATACAGTATCTTTCATCTACAGAATCTCTGTCATGTCTGTCTGTCTATCTATCTATCTCTCTCTCTCTCTCCTATCTATCATCTATCTATCCCATCTATCTATATGTCTATGTCTATATCTATCATCTATCTATCTACCATCCATCTATCTATATGTATGTCTATATATCTCTATCTATCTATCTCTATCTATCTATCTATCTATCTATCTATCTATCTATCTATCTATCTATCTATCTATCTATCTATCTATCTATCTATCATCTATCTATTATCTATCTATCTACCATCCATCTATATGTAGATTCTCTCTCTCTCTCTCTCTCTCTCTCTCTCTCTCTCTCTCTCTCTCTCTCTATCTATCTATCTATCTATCTATCTATCTTTACAGCAGAAAATAAAAAGCATTTTTCTCATCCTTCCATGCTTCTCTGTTTCTGAGTCCTGAGCAGGATAATCCCTTGTAGCTTCTGAATAAAAGGCTCCTAATCTCTGGCCGGAAATAAGCAGCTCAAGGGATCAGAAACCCGTTTTATGATCAGCAAGAGGAAATTCTTATGAAAGAAGAAAGATGGAGAACGAAGGTTGTGGTGGTAACACTGGAAGATTTATCAGCTTTAGAAGTGTCTCAGAATCAAAACAGTGGGTGATAACCCCTCTCTGTTTAATAACACACATCGTAAGATTTTTATTCTTTCTGTAAGTCTGTAACTTTCATTTATTGCGTTTATAAGCCACTGAGCCACCAAGACTCTATTGAGGCAGGTAAAAATCTGGTTAAAAATCTGATTAAAAATAAGTAAAAATAAATAAGCAACGTGCATAGCTAAACACACTTGCCATCAACATAAATCAAAAGAAAAATATTTTCACTAAGAATCATCGGAGGAAACATTCTAGAGAGCTAACTTTTGAGATGTACAGGAAGTGCTCCACTTATGACCACAAGAGAGCCCCAAATTTATGCTGTTAAGTGAGACAGTTTTTAGCGTGTTTGCCCCCCCTCCCCTTATGACCTCTCTTGCCACAATGTCTATGTGAATCACTGCCGTTGTTAAATTAGGGTTGGACTATGAATCCCCACCGATTTCGCCGGTCGGAAAGCTGCAAAAGGTGATCACGTGACCCTGGGACAGTGCAACCGTCATAAATGTGAGCCAGTTGCCAAGTGTCCAAAATTCTGATCACATGACCTCAGGGATGATTCAATTAGTAAGAAAAATGGTCAAAACTCCCCCTTTTTCAGGTCTGTGGCAACTTCAGATGGTCATTTAAACGAATGCTTTTAAGTTTTTTTTAACCTGTAAAAAAAAAAAAGTCACATTTTGTGTTGTGCTGATCGGTCCTCAAATGATAAATTTACAAAAGGGGACAGCGTTAATCTTTGACATGGATTGTTATTTAGCTCATAAACCAGAACAGATGTTTATATGTCTGCATCGTTCGTGAAAGGAAATATACAGATATATATCTCTCCACCACCACCACCACCCCCAAGATGATAATTACCACTCTGGGGTATTGTTAACACCTGAGCCTTCATTGGACTATTTAATGCAAGTGAGAAGTTCCAGGTAGGTAAACGCCACGCTGTATTAATGTCAGAAATAATTGCCTTTTTGTCCTGAAAAATCTTGATTTCCGAATTGTTTCTTCCAGCCCCAACTTTATTGGAGCCGAACCAAAAGCACAGGCAGTCCTCGACTTACGGCAGTTCAAAGTTACAGCATCACTGAAAAAAACCCTGACTGATCATTATTTTTTATTGTTTAAAACATGTTCTTAGGTTATAAGATAAGAAACAAAATGCAAAAGTCAATAAGAAGGCAGTGGGGTGTGGGGGGGAGGGAAAGAAAAGCGAGGAAGGTTTTTTTTTAAATTATCATTATTCAAGGTTTTTAAAATTATTATTATTTAAGGTTTTTAAAATTATTATTATTTTATTGTTTTAAACGTTTTATTAGGTTATAAGATACAAAAGTAAATAGGAAGTCTGAAAAAAGTGACTGTTTTTCACACTTATGACCATTACAGCAATAGCAATAGCAGTTAGACTTATATACCGCTTCATAGTGCTTTTACACTCCTCTCTAAGCGGTTTACAGTGTCAGCCTCTTGCCCCCAACAATCTGGGTCCTCATTTCACCCACCTCGGAAGGATGGAAGGCTGAGTCAACCTTGAGCCGGTGAGATTAGAACCGCTGAACTGCAGATAACAGTCAGCTGAAGTGGCCTGCAGTACTGCACCCTAACCACTGCGCCACCTCGGCACATACACACACACACACACACACACACACACACACACACACGATCAGGTGATCAAAATTCAGACTGCTTGGCAACGGACTTCTATTTATGACGGTTGCCGTGTTGCAGGGTGGGTCCTTTTGCGACCTTCAGACGAGGCAAGCCAAAGGGGAAACCAGTTTCACTTCACGACCGTTTTACTAATTTACCACCCGCAGCGATCCGCTTTTAACAACGGTGGCAAGAAAAGTCATCAAAAACTCACTTAACCAATGTTTCACTCAGCGTCAGAAATCTTAGGCTCAATTGTGGTGGTACGTTGAGGACTAGCTGTATTTAGTACTATTTTTTTACAACATGGGACTATGTTGTTAGGAATACCTGCACAGGGGGTCCTCAGCTGGTGACCTAAAGAACTAAAGATTAAATGGGGAAATGGGGCTTTCTCCCTAAGGATGAGGATATTCGCTGCGAACGTGGTACTATTCAAACAATTACCCATCTTTTACAATGTCCTTACAGGATGACTTTTTGGTGGAAAATATCTCTGCCATTAATGTGGCCCAGTACTGGGCTAGAGCGATATAAATCTATATTTTATTCAAGCTTTTCAAATGTTAAAATATTAAATTAAAAATCTCCCCTTTGCTAGTTCCTGCGTTTCTAACATGAGACGAGACATGGAAATGCCAGCCAGAACAAAGGATCACGGTGAGAAGAAAAACTTATCCAAAGAAAAGGAATTTTTTTGAGGAGCCACCACCAAGATGGCCTTGTACTCACCGCGCTCAAGTCTTCTTAACCTTCAGACAGGTGAGTCACCTGAGCCGCCTAGGTGCAGGCTATGACTCAGGGGCCACCTGCAGTGGAACATAGAGGTATTCCCTTGAGGCATCCTTGGTGCTCTCTGAGCTTGGTTCTTGTTTTTCGCAGACGTTTCATTACCCAGCTAGGTAACGTCATCAGGGCGTCCTTTGCCAACGTTCCCTGCAGCTGCTGCTGTTGTCACAGAGTTACTGTGCAACCAGGATGGATAGAAAGATCAGCACCTGAGCCTAGCTACATGGAGCACAATTAACCGAGGCCATCATCCAGTCTTTCTCAACCTTGATGATGAGTGGACTTCAACTCCCAGAATTCTCATCAGTGACCACGTTGGCTGTGGAATTCTGGGCTTGGAAGTCCACCCATCTGGGAAAGGCCAAGTTAGGAAACAGCTCTTTAAGCCAGCATTTCTCAACCTGGCAACTTGAAGATGGGGGGCCTTCAACTCCCAGAATTCCCCAACAAGCACGCTTTCAAATGGTAGGATTTCAACTCCCAGAATTCTTCACAAAGTGTAATTTAAGTTGTCTGGACTTCAATTCCCAGAATTCCCCAGCCAGCACACTTTCAAATGGATGGACTTCAATCCCCAGAATTCCTCAGCCAGCATATTTCCAGATGGGTGGACTTCAATTCCCAGAATTCCCCAGCCAGCATGCTTCCAGATGGATGGACTTCAATTCCCAGAATTCTTCAGCCAGCATGCTTCCAGATGGGTGGACTTCAATTCCCAGAATTCCCCAGCCAGCATGCTTCCAGATGGGTGGACTTCAATTCCCAGAATTCCCCAGCCAGCATGCTTCCAGATGGATGGACTTCAATTCCCAGAATTCCCCAACAAGCACGCTTTCAGATGGTGGGATTTCAACTCCCAGAATTCCTCACCCAGTGTAATTTAAGTTGTCTGGACTCAACTCCCAGAATCCCTCAGCCAGCACACTTCCAAATGGATGGACTTCAATCCCCAGAATTCCCCAACAAGCACGCTTTCAGATGGTAGGATTTCAACTCCCAGAATCCCTCAGCCAGTGTAATTTAAGTTGTCTGGACTCAACTCCCAGAATCCCTCAGCCAGCACACTTCCAAATGGATGGACTTCAATCCCCAGAATTCCTCAACAAGCACGCTTTCAGATGGTAGGATTTCAACTCCCAGAATCCCTCAGCAAGTGTAATTTAAGTTGTCTGGACTCAACTCCCAGAATTCCTCAGCCAGCACACTTTCAAATGGATGGACTTCAACTCCCAGAATTCCTCAGCCAGCACACTTCCAAATGGATGGACTTCGATTCCCAGAATTCCCCAGCCAGCATACTTTCAGATGGATGGACTTCAATTCCCAGAATTCCCCAGCCAGCATACTTCCAGATGGATGGACTTCAATTCCCAGAATTCCCCAGCCAGCATACTTCCAGATGGATGGACTTCAATTCCCAGAATTCCCCAGCCAGCATGCTTCCAGATGGACTCCATTTCCCAGAATTCCCCAGCCAGCATGATTCCAGATGGGTGGACTCCAACTCCCAGAATCCCCACGCCCTGATCCCCCCCCTCCCCTCTACACTGGCCAATCCCCCGGAGCGAAGGGGGCTTCCCAGGCAGGACCCCCAGCCTGGAAAGGACCCGGGGTGGTGGTGGTGAAGAAGAGGCATCCCACCGCACCGCACCTGCGCCCGGCATCCCCGGCTGGGCTCTCTCAGCGGCCAGGCCTGGTGGGGACTTGGCGTCCTTGCAGGCGCGGCCAATGAACGACGGAGGTGGAGCTTGGCGGCGATCGCCCCGGAGCGGGATCTTCTTGCAGCCGGGCCGGGCGGCGGCGGCGGAGGAGGAGGAAATCCCGTTGCATCCCTGCCTCTCTGCGGGGTCTCCGGACGGGACGATGAGCCCGGCGTTGCAAAGCCTCCTCCCCGGGCGAGCCGGGCGCTGGAGCCGGACGAGCGCCGCCAAGAGAGCGGCCGCTTTGCTGGCCGCGGCTTACGGGCTGAAGATCCTCTGGCCGCTGCTTTGCAGGCGGCTGCGGCGGCAGCAGCGGAGCGGCCAAGATGCTGCCAAGCGAGAGAAGGAGGAGGAAGCAGCGACGGGGTCGTTGCACCGGCCCGAGCCGGCTGCCAGCAGAGCCTCTCCGGCCGCCAATGCGGAATTCCTCCGGCAACTCCTGGCGCTGCGCAAGATCTTCTTCCCGCGGCTGGTCAGCCCCGAGAGCGGCTGGCTTTGCCTGCACTCGGTGGCGCTGGTGTCGCGGACCTTCCTCTCCATCTACGTGGCCGGGCTGGACGGGCAGATCGTGAAGAGCATCGTGGAGAAGCGTCCGCGGAGCTTCGCTTGCAAGTTGCTCAAGTGGCTGCTGGTGGCCATCCCGGCTACCTTCGTCAACAGCGCCATCCGTTACCTGGAGTGCAAGCTGGCCCTGGCTTGCCGCACCCGCCTGGTGGATCACGCCTACCTGACCTACTTCGACCACCAGACCTACTACAAGGTGACCAACATGGACGGCAGGCTGGCCAACCCCGACCAGTCGCTGACCGAGGACATCATGATGTTCTCCCAGTCGGTGGCTCACCTTTACTCCAACCTGACCAAGCCCATTTTGGATGTGGGGCTCACCTCCTACACGCTCATCCGGACGGCCCAAGCCAGGGGGGCCAGCCCCGTGGGACCAACGCTGCTGGCCGGCCTGGTGGTCTACACCACGGCCAAAGTGCTGAGAGCCTGCTCCCCCAAGTTTGGCAAGCTGGTGGCCGAGGAGGCCCACCGGAAAGGTTACCTGCGCTACCTCCACTCGCGGATCATTGCCAACGGGGAAGAGATCGCCTTCTATAGAGGCCACAAGGTAAGAGGACCGGAGACGGGATGGACGAGAGGGGCCTAAGGCGGCTTTGTTGTTGCTGTTGCTGTAGTTCTTGGTAGGTTTTTCTCCAGGAACATCTGGAGCAATAGCAGTAGACTTATAGCAGTAGACTTATATACCGCTTCATAGGGCTTTCAGCCCTCTCTAAGCGGTTTACAGAGAGTCAGCATATTGCCCCCAACAATCTGGGTCCTCATTTTACCCACCTCGGAAGGATGGAAGGCTGAGTCAACCCTGAGCCGGTGAGATTTGAACCGCTGAACTGCTGATCTAGCAGTAGCCTGCAGTGCTGCATTTAACCACTGCGCCACCTTGGCTCTTCTGGAGTGGTGGGCACATCTTCTGGAGTGGTGGGCATCTTCTGGAGTGGTGGGTACAATGAGATATATATCTGCCAAACAAAACTCTACACCGGAGACAGGAAGGGCATCCGTCCAGTAAACACTCTGCTAGCTCCAGTTGCCCAGACACCACTCTGCAAGGGATTATGGGTTGTTAAATGAGGATATGATGATCTGGAACATCTGCTCAGGGCGAAAAAAAATAAACCCCACTGAATTAATGGAGTATCCAAGATCTAAAGCAATGCTATCAAACTTGGCAAACTTTCAAGAATCCTATGGAGATTCTCAGTCATCCATGGTTGTTTCAAAGGTGCTTTTTTCAAGAGGCAACTGGACTTTCTGGTGAATTTTCAAAGAGAATTCTGTTTTTGTTTTTTTCCTTTGAAAATTCACCAGAAAGTCCAGTTGCCTCTTGAAAAAAAGCACTTTTGGGACTTTCAAGATGTACGGACTTCAACTCCTAGAATTCCCCAGCCGGAGTGTTGAAGGCCACACAACTTCAAAGTTGCCAAGTTTTGAGAAACGCTGATCTAGAGGTTGCCAAATTGGCTCCTTTCTCTCTGCTTGGTTAGCAATATTGTGGTTAGCAGAATGGAAGCGGGCAAGAGAAGACAATCGTAGGTTAGAATTTGTTAGGTAACCTCGCTCCCAAAAATGCATTGTAGTGGTTTTTTTTCCTTTGCATAAATTAAATTTACTCACAGGATGGAATTCTGTTCTGCCAGCAGTTGTGGCTATAAAGCAGCTGTGTAGACTTTTAATCTGTTACCTTCCTGATTATTCTTCCTCCACCCATCTCTCTGACTTTGCACATTAATCTTCTAATGTAGACATTTAGTTGATTACAGAGGCTCTTTAAATACTCTCCCAGCCTATCAAGTCTGTGGAAATCCTGTATCTTTTCATTTCAGCATAAATGCTTTGCTGAGTGGATTGCAGTGAGAATTTTTTTAAAATGCAATAATATTTATATCATGTCATTTTAAAGAGGGAGATTCTACTTTTTAGTATGTTTAAATTATGGAAAATAAGAGGAAATCAGTAAAAAAAAAATCACTAATGCAAGCATAATATTATTTAACCTTATCCAATGATAAGGCACTGCATAGCAGAGATGGTATTCTGCCAATTCGCCCCGGTTCAGGAAAACCGGTAGCGGCAGCTGCAGGCTCCGCCCACCCGCTTAGATTTCATCACGGACGCTCTGCGCATGCGCAGAAGGTTCTATGCACGCGCAGAAGCTCCCAGTTCCAAACCAGATAAGAGGAAACCATTACTGCTGCATAGCATATCAAAATAGTAGCTATGTGACAATAATTTCAGTCTGGAACTAAATACTTACTATGAAGGTCTCCATTGTATTGTTAATGTAGCATATATATTTGTATGTGTGTGTGTGTTTATATAATACGTTGATGAAATAAAAGGTAGACAAAGCAAATTTAACGAAAGTAGAATGCCTTATCTTACCTTTGAAATTATTCCTTCCAACCCCTAAAAATAATGAGCTTATTTGCTATTGCTCTTATAAAATGTTCATTAAGACTGATGGATTTCAAGTCCCGTAGGATTGTATAATATGTATTGATACTTAGAATATGTAAAATGTCTGGATCAGATATCAAGTTGTCCCAAATGTGCCCCCCCCCCCCCAAACAGGCAACTGGACTTTCTGGTTTTTCTTTGAAGACTTTTCGCTGAGTTGTGAAATTCAATTTTTTTTACTACGGGTTCTGTGGGTGTGGCTTGATAGGTGTGCCAGGGGAAGGATACTGCAAAATTTCCGTTTCCTCCCCACTCCAGGGGAAGGATACTGTAAAATCTCGATTCCTACCCCACTCCAGGGGAAGGATTCTGCAAAATCTCCATTCCCTCCCCACTCCAGAGGAAGGATATTGCAAAATCCCCATTCCAGGGGAAGGATACTGCAAAATCTTCATTCCCTCCCCACTCCAGGGGAAGGATATTGCAAAATCTCCTTTCCCAGCACGCTCCAGGGGAAGGATACTGCAAAATCTCCATTCCCTCCCCACTCCAGGGGAAGGATACTGCAAAATCTCCATTCCCTCCCCACTCCAGGGGAAGGATACTGCAAAATCTCCATTCCTTCCCCACTCCAGGGGAAGGATTCTGCAAAATCTCCATTCCCTCCCCACTCCAGAGGAAGGATATTGCAAAATCCCCATTCCAGGGGAAGGATACTGCAAAATCTTCATTCCCTCCCCACTCCAGGGGAAGGATACTGCAAAATCTCCTTTCCCAGCACACTCCAGGGGAAGGATATTGCAAAATCTCCTTTCCCAGCACACTCCAGGGGAAGGATATTGCAAAATCTCTATTCCCTCTCCACTCCAGGGGAAGGATACTGCAAAATCTCCTTTCCCAGCACACTCCAGGGGAAGGATATTGCAAAATCTCCTTTCCCAGCACACTCCAGGGGAAGGATATTGCAAAATCTCCTTTCCCAGCACACTCCAGGGGAAGGATATTGCAAAATCTCCATTTCTACCCCACTCTGGGGCCAGCCAGAGGTGGCATTTGCCGGTTCTCTGAACTATTCAAAATTTCCGCTACCGGTTCTGCGGAACCTGTCAGAACCTGCTGAATTTCCCCCCTGGTTTCGCTTCTCATCCAAGAAGCTTCTTCATCTCATAGAGCTGAAGAAGCGTCTTTGATGAGAAGCGAAATGCCTTCAGAGAAAAAACAGAAAGTCCAGTTGCCCCTTGGAAGAAAAACCGCACCTTTGGCACAACCATGACCTGGATGGCTAAGAATCTCCATAGACATCAGATATCAAGGTGTCTTGGATACAAATGGGAAAAAAAATGTATTTGTGCATACAAATCGCAGTGCTGGATTTTATAGCTGGCTTTGTGAGTGATGTGCTTCTTGTATGAAGCTCCTTCCAAGTCTTTTAAGTTAAGATCCACGCTTTTTAGTTGATTCAGCTCTTCGGAAATGTCCCTGCCTTGCATTCTGAAAAGGAATAGTCACCGTTCCACACCAAAGGATAAAACATCATCACACAAATATAAACACATAAAAAACACACGTGCAGGTGATTCTTGACTCACAACCACATTTGAGCCCAAAATCTCTGCTCTTAAGTGAGATGCTTGTTAAGTGATTTTTTCCCCCCTCGGTTTTACGGCCTTTCTTGCCACGGTTGCTAAGTGAATCACTGCCGCTGTTAAATTAGTCACATGGGTTGTTAAGTGAATCTGGCTTCCTCATGGAGTTTGCTTGGGAGAAGGCCGCCAAAGGGGGAATCACGTGACCCCTGCAGCCGTCATAAATATGAATCTGTTGCCAAATGTCTGATCACGTGACCACGGAGATGCGTAACGGTCGTAACTGAAAAAGGGTGCTAAATCCCTTTTTTTGGTGCCATTGTAACTTTGAGCAGTCCCTAAATGAACTGTTTTAAGTCGAGGACTACCTGTAGGGGCGTGTCTGATCAATTTTTATGGGGTGTCCTTATAGATCACATTCTTTTTTGGGGGGGTTGTATTTATACGTTTTTCTTTCTTATGTGTGTGTGTGTGTGTGCGTGTGTGTGCTTAATAAGCATTGTATTGTCTGAGTCAATTTACAAATATATGTTATGGCCCACCAGTGGCCAGCGGAGTTGGCAGCAGACTCGGACAGTGAGGAGGTTGGGGAGGAACCTGGGCCAGTCCTGGAGTCTGGGGAAGGCTCTGATGAGGGCTCTGGGTCGGAGGCAGAGAGCGGGCCAGGACCCATTTGACAGTTATCAGCTGCCTTCAGAGTCGGAGATCAGTGGGGCAGAAGAACAGCTGAAGCCTGTTTCCAGTGTGCGCATGTGCAGAGTTGCCAGATGAAGGGAACAACTAAAAGAACAGGGGTTGACTTGGGAGTAAGGCCACAGGGGGACGATGAATGGCCCCTCCCAGAGGAGATAAAAGAGGAACAAAAGGGGAGTGGAGTTTGCAGGAGACCATTAGTTTGCTTAATTGATTTGTGACTCTCCAAGACTCCTGGCCAAGTTTTGCAGATATTGGCCTGGCAGCTCTCCAAGCCAGATGAGGTCTGTGACTGTAAATCCTCCCTTGAAAGACTTTGCTGGATGTGAATGAGCAGAATTCACAGTCAATCAATAAAGGGTTTTTTTGTCGGGACCAGGGGTTGGCTTCATGCTCTTGGGAAGCCTCGGTCAGAACAATATATAATAATAACAATAATAACATTCCTCACTTATATATATATAATGATATTCTTCCAATTTCTGATTTCTTCCTTATTTATCTAACCATTGGTAAAACAAATCTCGTTAAAAAGTATTCTTTATCTTCTTATACACTTAAATTCAAGCATTTTCGTTTTGTTTTGTTTTTGTTTAAATTTACAGGTGGAAATGAACCAACTTCAGAAAAGTTACAAAGCTCTGGAGGAGCAGATGAATGTCATTTTGTCCAAGCGCTTATGGTACATCATGCTTGAGCAGTTCCTGATGAAATACGTCTGGAGTAGCAGCGGGTTGATTATGGTGGCGGTGCCCATCATTACGGCAACAGCATTCGCGGACGGCGGTAAAAGCGCTTGAATTTGAATTTTGGTGAAACAGAAGCCTGGGAAGAAAAGGCATAGAAGAGACATATCTCTTCTATGCGGGATAACAGGTAGTCCTCGACTTACGACCACAATTGAGCCCAAAATGTCCGCTTTTTGGCGAGACGCATGTTAAGCGAGCTTCGCCCCGTTTTACAGACTTCCTGACCTTGTTCTTAAGTGAATCGCTGAAGCTGCTAAGTTAGTAACCTGGTTATTAAGTGAATTGGGCTCCCCCATTGACTTGGCTTGCCCGAAGGTCGCAAAAGAGAATCACGCGACCATTGGACGCGGCAACGGTCATAAGGATGAAGCAGTTGCCGAGGGTCTGAATTTGAATGTGATCATGGGGATGTTGTAGAGTTTTCATAACTGCGAAAAATGGTGATAAGTCACATTTTTCAGTGCCTTTATAACTTTGACTAGCCACTAAATGACCTGTTGTAAGTCAAGGATTACCTGTAGTTACTATGCCCATAAATTTTATACTATTACTGTGTAAATGAGTTGAGTTTTAAAACCAGTGATTATTACCTGATACCTCGGTAAGAGTGAAGGGTTTTTATTGTTTATCGTAATTCGTCAAATTAATTCATATCCCTCGCCTAACTTCCCTGTTGTATGTGAAGAAGACCAGGAAATTCAAAAAAGAAATCACCGGAATAAAAATATGGCAAATCACGCTGACCTTACAAGTGACGTGCCATTTTAAGTCTAATATTTGATTTTAAAATAATAATCCCCAAATTTGTTATTTTTTTAAAAAAATTAGGATGTTACGTATTGTCTGTCCCATTCAATTGCATCTGATTGTGCATAGCTGCTTCTCACTAAACTGGACAGGTGGGAACATCCATTGGGAAAATAAGAGACAGGAAATTCATTCAATTCATAGATAATAACCATAGATAATAACTCTTCCCACAGCCTGACGTGGGAAGTGCGCCTTTGGCGTTGAGTCATGCCGGCCACATGACCACGGAGATGTCTTCGGACGGCGCTGGCTCTTTGGCTTTGAAACGGAGATGAGCACTGCCCCCTAGAGTCGGGAATGACTAGCACATATGTGCGAGGGGAACCTTAACGTTAAATTGTAGGTGTAGATCTCCACGTAAAAATTAAGCTTAATTTGAACCTTAATCCTAGACTCATCTTCTTATTCATATCTATATTTTCCCTCCTCAAAATACTAGAAGTGTCTTGTAATTATGACAGAAATTCTGAAGAGCCAGACTCTATTCCCAGCCATTGTTTTTTTCTTCTGGTGTATTAGAATATTTCCAAGAAAATATTAAAAATATTGCTTCTGAATGAAGGCAAAAATATGTGACAGTATAATGTTGCAGGATCCAATTGGTTGCATTGACTTTTTCTCTCTTCGATAGATTTGGACAATGGCCAGAAACAAGCCATGGTTAGCGAACGAACGGAAACCTTCACTACCTCACGAAATTTATTAGTTTCTGGAGCAGATGCCATTGAACGGATTATGTCTTCCTACAAAGAGGTACTCCATTAACTTAGTCTTGGTTCAAGGAAAGGGAAATATATTGTAAACCTCATAAGACACTCCTAAATATAAAGTTTGTGTTCTGACCCCCCCCTCGGCCCACACCAAAGCACTGCGAGCCAAAGAAACGTTACGGAATTTATTCACAGACAGACAGGTCCTTGGCAGCAAACCAGCACAGATAAGCCTTGGCAGCAATCCAGCACCATAAGTGATTAGTAACCCAACAAGGTTCACTAATCACTTATGGTGCTCTTAATTCAATTGAAGCGGGGTGCCACGGAATCGGGATTAAGGGGAGACAAGCCAGTCCAATTGTTCAGATGGCAAATCTCTGCTATTTTCTGAGTGCATTTTGTGCAGTATTTGCAAAATAATAACAGGCACGGCAAAACTTTTTCAAACTTTTTAGATATCCCTCCCTCTCCCCCCCTCTCTCTCTCACACACACATACACACACACGGTTGTTCTGGTGAGAGATGGGGGCTATATGCATGCCACCTTGAGCTTCTGAACAATAGGCAGGACGTTGAAAGGATAGAGTAGAGTAGAATAGAATAGAATAGAATAGAATAGAATAAAATAGAATGCAGAAAATAGAATAGAATGCAGAAAATAGAATAGAATAGAATAGAGCAAGAGTAGAGTAGAATAGAATAGAATGCAGAATAGAGTAGACTAGAGTAGAATAGATTAGAAGAGAACAAAATAGAATAGAATGCAGAAAATAGAATAGAATGCAGAATAGAATAAAATAGAATAGAATGCAGAAAATAGAATAGAATGCAGAATAGAATAGAATGCAGAAAATAGAATAGAATAGAATGCAGAAAATAGAATAGAATGTAGAATAGAATAAAATAGAATAGAATGCAGAAAATAGAGTAGAATGCAGAATAGAATAAAATAGAATAGAATGCAGAAAATAGAATAGAATGCAGAATAGAATAAAATAGAATAGAATGCAGAAAATAGAATAAGAATAGAATAGAATGCAGGGGTGGAATTTGCTTACCTTCCCTGCTAGTTCACAAATGTGAGAGCGTGCCTCTGCACCTGCGCTCAGTCGTCCGCGCATGTGCTTTTGATGGGAAAAGGGCCAAAATGGGATGCCGTAGAGCCGGGGCAGGTGGGTGGGGCCACCTGCGATCTCCGCCACCAGTTCGGGTGAAGCGGTCAGAATTGGTAGAATACCACCTCTGTTTGAATTGTGATCGGTTGTTTGTTTTGCAGGTGGCAGAATTAGCCGGCTACACGGCCCGTGTTTACAACATGTTTTCAGTCTTCGATGAAGTAAAGAGAGGCATTTACAAAATGTCAGATCTTACTCCGGAACGGGAAAGCAGCAACAAGAAAAGGAGTAAAGCCAAACAATGCATTAATGGCCCCTTAGAAATAAAAGGTAATCAATACATTTGTTTCTTGATTTCTTTTTAATAGTTGACATCTGGGTACAATTTAACCCTGAAATGATGGGACAGCTTTATATCATCTCATCTTAAATGTGTACAGTATGTTTTTTTACTAGATTTGTCCTGCTTTTATAATTTACTAGCTGATAACTCGGCGTTGCCCAGGTATTAGTTTATAGGGGGGAAATGTCTGAACCAAAAGTAATTTCTAATGTTGGATTTTCCCCCTTACCAGAGGGATCCCCCCCACTTGTGGAGTACTGTGAAACTGTTACCATGGCAACTCCACTGCGCTGTACAGTAGAAGCCAATAAGGCAGTACAGTAGAAGCCATTTTAAGGCACAACAGGCTGTATCTTAACAGAACACACACTCTGAGGAGTTTTAGGGGTGTTTTAACCCCACAGTATTTGTATTCAGAGAATAAATCTGTGTACCAAGTTTGGTTGAAATTGCTCGAGGCGTTCCAGAGTTATGCTGGAACACACACACTAACAGGCATGTATGTATGTATGTATGTATGTATGTATGTATGTAGAGAGAGAGAGAGAGAGAGAGAGAGAGAGGGAGAGGGAGAGGGAGAGGGAGAGGGAGAGGGAGAGGGAGAGAGAGAGAGAGAGAGAGAGAGAGAGAGAGAGGAATAATCTATAACTTTTCTATAAACTGGTAGTGGATGCTTAATGCCACCATTTCTAGCCAGTCAAATTGGCAAACTTAACAAGCAAAGTTCTTTAACCCGGTGTGCCTTTGCCCACAATCGGATCTGACCCAGAAAAGTAGATTAGTATTTCTTTACTTATGCATTAACAAGGAGAGGCCCTCACAAATACAGGGGAGGAGCCCTTAAAAAGGGTGAAGAATATATAACAATATACAGTTCAAACATACTGCATGCGTTGGAATGTGTTCTTTCATTGGTTAGCATTGTTTGACTCATTGCTGGTGGGTATTACATGAATATTCATGAATATTACATGAGTGGTGCGATGGCCTAGAGGTGGAGCTCTCGCCTCGCAATCAGGAGGCTGTGAGTTCGATCCTTGGTAGAGGCAGATATTTCTCTCTCTGGGCACAATGAGTATATATATCTGCTTAATTAAAGTCCGCATTGGCGACAGGGAAGGGCATCTGGTCAGTAAATATTCAGCTCCATTCAGTTGCCCATATTCCACCCCGCAAGGGATTATGGGGTAATTTAAAGAAGACGATGATGATTCATGAACATTACATGAAAGGTAATATTCTTAGCATGGTCTTGTTAATGCCTAATTGCATATTCAGTGGGCGTGGTTTTCACATTGTAATGAAGCATAATGAATAAATAGCAGTTGAATGGGCTTTAATGCAAGATTGAACACAGAGCTAATTTAGTATGTGAGAGAAAGCAGCTGCCAACACCATTAGAATAAATGAATGAATGAATGGAAGGATATGGAGAACAATTGCAGGAATTAGGGTACGTCTAGTTTAATGAAAAGAAGGACGTGATCGTAGTCTTCCAATATTTGAGGGGTTACCACAAAGAAGTGGAGGTCAACCTATTCTCTAAAGCACCTGAAGGCAGGACAAGAAGCCATGGATGGAAACTAATCAAGAAGAGGAGCAACCTAGAACTAAAGACAAATTTCCTGGCGGTGAGGACAATTAACCAGTGGAATGGCTTCCCTCCAGATACTGTGGGTGATCGAACACCGGAGGTTTTTAAGAAGAGATTGGACAGCCATTTGTCTGAAATTGTATAGTGTCCTGCTTGTGCAAGGGGTTGGACTAGAAGACCTCCAAGGTCCCTTCCATAACTCTGTTATTCTGTTAGTATTCAACAAAGCATACTACTCGATTGGTATAACGTTCTATTTCAGCTAAGGCCCCAGGTTACATCTGTCAACATTTTAAAAATAGCCCTGTTGTGCTTGAGTGCTGGCTACCTGCCTCGAATACCATCCCTGGGCTTTGAGGTTGTGCAGATGAAGTCAAGAAACTCTTTTAAAATGAAGAATGAAAAGGAAGAGACGGTTTGGATGATTCAAATGAAGATCCATGCAGATTTTCCCTTACCTAGTGGATACGTTGAGCTGCAGCTACTATTGAATGCTCGATGACCGCTTAAAAGCATAACGATCGATGTCAAATAGCAATTTGCAGTATCATCCATATGCTCCGTGCCGAGGTATTTTCAGGGCAGGAGGAGAGAAGAGGAGGAAGAATGAAATTACAAAAAATAATAATAATAATAATAAAAACCACTGTGCTGTTGTGATGCAAATTTAGCCCCCTTTTGTACATGCATTGTTGCATCATACGAACAACTCAACATTTCTGTTCTTAAGCCAGGCTGTTGTTCAGTGTGCTATTCCCCATGTGTAGGGGTTGTGAGTTATGCATAGCTGTCTGGGGAATTCTGGGAGTTGAAGTCCAGAGGTCTTAAATTTGCCAAGATTGGAAACCCTGCCCTAGGGTAATATCAAGGGTGGAGTAGTTGAGCTTTGGAAATCATGCTGAAGATAGGTAGGTAGGTAGGTAGGTAGGTAGGTAGGTAGGTAGGTAGGTAGGTAGGTAGGTAGATGATAGATGGATAGATAGATAGATAGATAGATAGATAGATAGATAGATAGATAGATAGATGATAGATAGATAGATCTATAATCTATCATCTAATCTGTCTAATCTAGATAGATAGATAGATAGATAGATAGATAGATAGATAGATAGATAGATTAGATGATAGATAGATAGATGATAGATAGATAGACAGATAGATAGAAAAAACAGATAGATAGATAGATAGATAGATAGATAGATAGATAGATAGATAGATAGATAGATAGATAGATAGAAAGATAGATAGATAGATAAAACAGATAGATAGATATAGATAGATAGATAGATAGATGATAGATAGATAGATAGATAGATAGATAGATAGATAGATAGATAGATAGATAGATAGATAGATAGATAGATAATAGATAGATAGATGATGATGGATGGATGGATGGATGGATGGATGGATAGATAGATAGATAGATAGATAGATAGATAGATAGATAGATAGATAGATAGATAGATAGATATAGATAGATAGATAGATAGATGATAGATGATAGATAGATAGATAGATAGATAGATAGATAGATAGATAGATAGATAGATAGATAGATAATAGATAGATAGATAGATAGATAGATAGATAGATAGATAGATAGATAGATAGATAGATAGATGATGATGATGGATGGATGGATGGATGGATGGATAGATAGATAGATAGATAGATAGATAGATAGATAGATAGATAGATAGATAGATAGAGATAGATAGATAGATAGATAGATAGATAGATAGATAAAACAGATAGATAGATATAGATAGATAGATTGATAGATGATAGATAGATAGATAGATAGATAGATAGATAGATAGATAGATAGATAGATAGATAGATGATGGATGGATGGATGGATGGATAGATAGATAGATAGATAGATAGATAGATAGATAGATAGATGATTGATGGATAGATTGATAGATGATTGATGGATAGGTTGATAGATGATTGATGGATGGATAGATACATGGTTGATAGACAGACAGACAAATAGACAGACATGGAAAGATACAGATATAGATTAAGGGACTAGGTGGCTCAGTGACTAAGACGCTGAGCTTGTCGATCAAAAAGATTGGCAGTTCGAATCCCTAGCGCCGTGTAACGGAGTGAGCTCCCGTTCCTTGTCCCAGCTTCTGCCAACCTAACAGTTCAAAAGCATGTAAAAAATGCAAGTGGAAAAATAGGAACCGCCTTTGGTGGGAAGGTAACAGTGTTCCGTGCGCCTTCGGTGTTTAGTCATGCCGACCACATGACCACGGAGACGTCTTTGGACAGCGCTGGCTCTTTGGCTTTGAAACGGAGATGAACACCACCCCCTAGAGTCATGGATGACTAGAACATCTGCGCAAGGGGAACCTTTATCTTTATAGATATAGATTAGTATGTGGGGGCATGAACACAGCCTAGTCTCTGATGTTTTCAGGAAGCCGTGTCTTTTCCCAGGTTTATACCACTGGCTTTTGAAGTCCTACATGATGTTAGGAAAAGATTTGGTTGCTTGAAGAAGTTCTAGAAGGTGCTATATTTGCACTGGCTATCTATTGCTTCAGAATAAATTTGCTTATATTCTGAAGTAAATGCTTCAAATCAAATCGGGAGTATCGTGCCTTATCAAGAATATATTCTTAAAGCGTTGAATAAAAGTTAACACAAATATAACAGATTTGTAGTGATTATGCTTGGTCTATGGTTGAGCAAGATGATGGCCTAGAAGTGGTGCGTTCACCTCACAATCCAGAGGCTGTGAGTTCCATCCTAGGTAGCAGCAAATATTTCTCTCTCTGGGCTCAATGAGTTACCATATTTTTTTGGAGTATAAGAAGTCTTTTTTTTCCCTTCAAAAAAAGTGGGTGAAAATCTGGGTGTGTCTTATACACTGAACACAGCATTTTTGGCCTCCCCAAACCCTACCTCCTTCACCAAAATGGCTGTGCATAGCCTTTAGGAGGCTTCCAGAGTGCTGGGGAGGGCAGAAAGGAGCAAAAAATGGGCTGTTTTTTGCTCAATTTTGCCCCCCCAGCCCCCAAGAACACTCTATAAGCCTAATGGCTATGCCCCCCTTTTTTTGTTTACAAAAAACGGGCCTGTTTTCATGAAAAACGGGCCATTTTTTGCTCATTTTTGCCCACCCCACCCCCCAGAAGCACCCTACAAGCCTCCTAAAGGCTATTCATGTCCCTTTTTTTGACAAAAAAACAGGCAGAAATGAGCAAAAAATGGGCCGTTTTTTGCTCAATTTTGCCCCCCCCCAGCCCCCAAGAACACCTGTTTTCGTGAAAACGGGCCATTTTTAGGAGGTCTGCAGAGTGCAAAAACTTTTTTTTAAAATTTGCCTCTTCAAAATCTTGGTGCGTCTTATACTCCGAAAAATACGCTATATTCTCTGCTGTGAACTCGGCATAGGAGTCAAGAAGGGCATCCGGCCAGCAAACGCTCGGCTCCATGCAGTCACCCTGACTCCACCCCGATGCAAGGGATTTACAAGATCCTTAAAAGAAAAGAAAAATGCTCGGTCTGTGATTGGTGCTGGTTCTTAATGTAACGGAAGACTAAAAAAACGAAGTCCAGGCTCTTCCCTAATCCCACCTAGAATTCAGGAACACGTTTTCATGTGAAACTCACCCGGGAACGAAAGGCCGAACAGCCTTTCACAAACCAACAACTTTCTGTCTGTGCTTGTGTTGTCTGCTTGCTCTACTAACATTTTTGTCTTTCTTTCTCTTCTTCTTCTTCTTCTTCTTTTTTTTCACTTATAGGAAAAGTAATAGATATTGATCACGGGATTATCTGTGAAAATGTCCCTATAATTACCCCCAACGGAGATGTGGTGGTTTCCAAGCTAAACTTCAAAGTAAGATGCTATGCAGGAATCTTCCGATTGTTCTCATCACAGTTAGCACAAAGCGAGCGCAGAGTTCATGTCCCATATGTTAAAATACTTGGACAAGCATATGGAAAATGGGGAGCTCGAGAAAGGTAGGCATAGCAGCTGGACGGCAGAGGCAGAGGTGTGTACAGGTAGTCCTTGAGTTACGACTCCCCCTCCCCTCAAAATTTAGGGGGCTAAATGAAACATGTGAGAAGTGAGTTTTGCCCCATTTTTACGGCTTTCCTTGCCGCGGTTTGTTCAGCGAATCGCTGCCTTTGTTAAATCAGTAACATGGTTGTTAAGCGAATCCGAGTTCCCCCTTGACTTTGCTTCTCAGAACGCCACAATAGGGGAACACGTTCGTTTAAAAAGATTTTCTATATATGTGTGTGTGTGTGTGTGTTTTATTTATTTTATTTGTGCTGATAAATAAATAAAGGGAGACTAGTATAGATCTATTTCAAGCTATTTAGCTCTCATCAGCTAGCCATACCCTTACTGGGATTTGAACCAGTAAGGGTATGGCTAGCTGATGAGAGCTAAATAGCTTGAAATAGATCTATACTAGTCTCCCTTTATTTATTTATCAGCACAAATAAAATAAATAAATAAAAAAAACACAAATATAACAAAGGCAACAGTAAAAAAAAAAAAATTGGGTTTCTGTCGTGATGGACTCTTGTGACGAGCCGATTGACAGATGATGGAAGCAGTTAGCTTCCTCCCATAATTGGGGCTTACCAGGGGTTGTAAAAATCTAATATATATACATATATATATGTAGAAGGTTCTAATCCCAGTAAGGGTATGGCTAGCTGATGAGAGCTAAATAGCTTGAAATAGATCTATACTAGTCTCCCTTTATTTATTTATCAGCACAAATACAACACAAATGTAACAAAGGCAACAGTAAAAATATTGGGTTTCTGTCTGGATGGTCTCTTGTGACGAGCCGATGGACAGAAAATGGAAGCAGTGGACTTCCTTCCATATTTGGGCATACCAGGGGTTGTAACTCTAAATACATATATGTATATGTATATATAAAAATAAGGGATCACCTGACCCCAGGACACTGCAACCGTCATAAATACCAGTCAGTGGCCAAGCCTCTGAATTTTGATCACGTGACCACGGGAATGCCTCAGTGGTTGTAAGTATGGAAAATGGTCGTAAGTCACCTTTTCCAGTGCCGTTGCAAGTCCGAACGATCCCTAAATGAACTGTTTGTTCCCATTAGGGGTCATCCTCGACTTACGACTTCATCCGAGGGCAATGTTCCTGTCGCTAAACAAGGCAGTTGTTAAGTGAGCTTTGTCTCAATTTCCAATCTTTTTTGGCGGGCGGCAGGAATCACTTTGGTTGTTAAGTGAATCATGGGGTTGTTGAGTGAATCTGGATTTTCACCGCAGGCTAACAAGTCCGTCTGTCCAGGAGAGGTATAGTTGTCTGCTACATCTATTCATCTCCGCCCCTTGCCTTTGATCCCCAGTGCTAGGGAGGGGCTTCGCTAGCAGTGGTGGCTCTTCCTTTCCAAGGACCGACCCATAGATTTCCACTGCTCTCCTCTCCTCTGCCTTCTGCACATACGCGTGTCAGGCACTAGACTCAGCTGTTCCTCATCAGCCACCTCCAGACCTGGGGGCTTTTGACTCTCCATCTGAGGGTTGACGGATGGCCCAGTGTCCACCACCCCCCTTTGACAGCTCCATTTCCTCTTCCCCCTTGGAGCTCTCAGGTTGCCTTGTTTCTTACCCTGATTCCCACGCCTCTTTCTCCTCCTCCTCCTCCTCCTCCTCCTCCTCCTCCTCCTCCTCTTCCTCGACTGCTGGAGGGGCTGGCGGCTGACAGGCCACAACAGGTGGGCTGGCACCCCGGCCGCACCCAGCTCCACCCACACAAGAGAAAAGAAACACCTATACCAATACATAGATTTGATTAACAATAACTACATTTGCTCAGTTGTAAAATCGGGTCCGGTCACAGGGTTAAAACCAATTTCGTTGTCTTTAAGTACAATGACAATAAAGATTATACTTACTTTTTTTCCCGACTTACCGTGACTTACGATGAAAATTCCGTGCCCCATTTTACAGTTGTAAATCAAGGACTACCTTACCTTGTGGAACATAACGATTCTGAATTCCCTTTTTTTATCTGTGCCATTTCAGCCAGGAAGTGTAGCTTCTTCTTTTAAAAATATCCGGAATTGAGAATTGTCACCAATCATAGCAATGTAATATTTCGGGATGCATTTCTCCCTGCCTTTACAAAGAGACGTACGCTCCTATTTTTTAAATAAATAAATAAATAAAATGGATTTATTTGCAAATAAAACAGGAAGCAATTACAAGATGCCAACAGTGCTGCATCTTGTTTCAAATGCATCTTGTGCTGCATTTATGTTTCAACCGGCAAGAATAGCTCGGAAGTCGATATTTATGTATAAGTTGATGTCCATAACTGATGTCCAAGTAGAATTGGGTAACACTAGGGATGCAGACGATTAACTATGGATGTGTTTTGTGAAAGCTATGTTTGGAAATAATTCGTTGCTTCAGTTGGGCACTCCAGTTGTTCTTGAATTTCTTACACAAGATCCAGACTGGGAACAGGGACACAAAAGCGAATCTTAGGGTGAATCTTAGTCACTGAATCAGCAGGTTTGGGGTTGTGAGGGAAACGTATGGATGGCGTCAACAATTATCGTGATAGAAAGGAGCCCAGGTGGCACAGTGGTTAGAATGCAGTATTGCAGGCTACTTCACTGCCCACAGCCCAAAGTTCGATCCAGACGGGCTCGAGGTTGACTCAGCCTTCCATCCTGGAAAATGAGGACCCAGATTGTTGGGGGCAATATGCTGACTCTGTAAATTGCTTAGAGAGGACTGTAAAGCAGTATATAAGTCTTAAGTGCTATTGCTATTCCTTCCTTCCTTTTTCCTCCCTCCCTTATTCCCTTTCTCATTCTCCTTCCTGCTGGTACAGTGGTTAGACTTCCTTCCTTCCTTCCTTCTTTCCCTCCCTCCCTCCCTCCCTCCTTCCCTCCCACTCTTCTTCGTTTCTCATTCTCCTTCCTGGTGGCACAGTGGTGAGAATGCAGTATTGCAGACCAACTCTGCCGTAGTCTGGAGTTTAATCTTGACCAGGTCAAGGTGACTCAGCCTTCCTTCCTCCCTCCCTCCTTTCCCCCTCCCTCCTTTCCTTCCTTCCTTGCTCTTATTCCCTTTCCCATTCTCCTTGATGGTGACACAGTGGTTAGAATGCACTATTGCAGTCTAACTCTGCCCACAGCCAGGAGTTCGATCCTGACCAGTTCAAGGTTGACTCAGCCTTCCATCCTTCCAAGGTTGGTATGAGGACCCAGATTGTTGGGGGCAATAAGCTGACTCTGTAAATTGCTTAGAGAGGGCTGTAAAGCATTGAGAAGTGGCATATAAGTCTAAGTGCTATTGCTATTCATCCCTCCTTCCTTCCTAACCTACCTACCTACCTACCTATCTTCCTTCCTTCCTTCCTTCCTTCCTTCCTTATTTCCTTCTTTTTTCTTATTCCCTTTCTCAATTTCCTTGCTGGTGGCACAGTGGTTAGAATGCTGTATTGCAGGCTGACCCTGCTCACAACCAGGAGTTCGATCCTGACCAGGTTGACTCAGGGTTGACTCAGCCTTCCATCCTTCCGAGGTGGGTAAAACGAGGACCCAGATTGTTGGGGGCAAGAAGCTGACTCTGTAAACCCCTTAGAGAGGGCTGTAAAGCGCTAGGAAGAAGTATATAAATGTTAGTTCTATTGCTGTCAAAAGCCAGGTGAAAATGTCTGCTCTCTCAAAAGTGATTGTGTCTCTCCCTCCACTTCGCAGGTTGAGGAAGGCATGCATCTCCTAATTGCTGGCCCCAATGGTTGTGGGAAGAGCTCCCTGTTCAGGATTTTGAGTGGTTTGTGGCCCGTCTATGAAGGGGTTCTCTACAAACCCCCTCCCCAGCATATGTTCTACATTCCGCAAAGGTTTGGAATTTTTTGTTTCTTAAAAAAAACTGGTTCGTAATGAGGTGTCTATGGACTAAATGGGGATCCAGATTGTTGGGGGAAATAGTCTGACTGTGTAAATTGCTTAGAGAGGACTGTAAAGCACTGAGAAGCGGTATATAAGATTAAGTGCTATTGCTATTCCTGGATGGATGGGTGGGTGGGTGGATGGGTGGATGGATGAATATTGGTGATACGCTCCCTGTGCCTTCAAATAACCTAACTATGAAACCTCTCCTTTTTGAACATTTAAAAGGTTTCACAGGTGAGGTTATTTGAAGGCACAGGGGGCAGGATCACCAATATTCATCCATCCATCTACCACCCACCATCCATCCATCTTTCTATCTAACCAACTATCTTTCTAACCATCTATCTTTCTAGCCATCCATCCATCCATCACCCACTCACCCATCCACCATCCATCCATCCCTCCATCTTTCTATCCACCCATCTATCCATCCATCCACTCTCCCGTTCACCACCCACCAACCATTAATCCATTCATCTTTCTATCCACCCATCCATCTTTCTATCTATCCATTCATCCATCCACCCATCCACCACCCACTCTCCCGTCCATCATCCATCCACCCACCCATTCACCATCCATCCATCCATCCATCCCTTTCTATCCATCCATCCACCACCCACCATCCAGCCATCTATCAATCCATCCATCTTTCTATCCATCCACCATCCATCACCCACTCACCCACCCACCATCCATCCATCTTTCTATCCACCCATCCATCTCTTTCTATCCATCCCTCCATTTTTCTATCCATCCATCCATTCATCTTTCCATCCATCCTTCTATCCATCCATCCACCATCCATCTCTTTCTATCCATCCATCTTTCTATCCATCCACCATCCATCACCCACTCACCCATCCATCTCTTTCTATCCATCCCTCCATTTTTCTATCCATCCATCCATTCATCTTTCCATCCATCCTTCTATCCATCCATCTTTCTATCCATCTATCCATCCATCTTTCTATCCATTCATCCATCTTTCTATCCATCCTTCTATCCATCCACCATCCATCCACCATCCAACTCTTTCTATCCATCCAGCCAGCCATCTTTCTATCTATCTATCTATCTATCTATCTATCCATCCAGCCATCTTTCTATCCAGCCATCCACCACCCACCATCCAAAGAACAGCAGAATAAGACTTGGAAGAGAACTTGGAGAGACTCCGTGGCCAGTTCCAGGTGATATTGGTGGGGTGGTGGAGATACCCTACACCCCAAGGCCTAGGCTAGACCTCTCTACCACCCCACCACCCCTACCACCTGGAACTTTCCAGAATGAATATTTCTGCACTTTTCTGCAGCCGAACAATTGTTGGTCATTTTTTTTCCTTCCCGTGTTTTTAATTCCCGTGTTAATTATAACCTTCTGCTTATGCAAAACAACAACAACAACAATAACAACCCACTAACCTCTGCACTGAGTAAGCTGTGCTAATGGATATAAGCTAATTAAACTTAGTTGTAGTAATGGAACTCTTTGAAATATTTAAGAGACCCTACTGGGTGCTGGACGAAGAGGCTCGCTGACAGTTATCTGAAGCCCATTTCAATTATTTATACCTTAAAAGAATTGTGGAAAAAATATAGCTTGGCCTGGAATACTCTTGAGCTGATTTCAGCAGGGAAAATAGCATCTCGGTTAAAAATAAAGAACCATTAGTAGTGGTTTTGTGTGTGTGTAATGTGATTTATGGGTTTGAGAATTTAAAAATAAATACGGACTAAGTGAGGGTTTGAAGGGATTTATATAAATCTAAGAGCGACGGAAAGATGCTGTGGCTAAGATGCTGAGCTTGTCAATCAGAAAGGTCGGGAGTTTGGCGCTTTGAATCCCTAGCGCCGCGTAATGGAGTGAGCTCCTGTTCCTTTTCTCAGCTTCCGCCAACCTAGCAGTTCGAAAGCATGTAAAAAATGCAAGTAGAAAAACAGGAACCACCTTTGGTGGGAAGGGAACAGCGTTCCATGCGCCTCCGGCATTGAGTCATGCCAGCCACATGACCACGGAGATGTCTTTGGACAGCGCTGGCTCTTCGGCTTTGAAACGGAGGTGAGCACCGCCCCCTAGAGTTGGGAACAACTAGCACATATGTGCGAGGGGAACCTTTACCCTAAGAGAGACGGAGGATATTGTAGCTATTGTAGAGAAAACAGGAAGACATATTTCATAACTTTGTTCCTTGCTTATTTTTCTTCTTTATTTCTATATTTTTCTTTAGATTTGACTCTCATTGCGTGTAAAATTCTAAATAAAAATAAATAATAATTAAAAATAAGAAGGTGGGGACTTAAATGAAACTTGGAGAGTAGATTGTACCAAAGACATATTCCACCTCTATGGGACACAGCGAGTCCTCGACTTGTGACCATAATTGATCCCAAAATTTATGCTGCCAAGCGAGACAGTGGTTAAGTGAATTTTGTCCCATTTTTGTGACCTTTCTTGCCTCCGTTGTTAAGCAAATCACTGCAGTTGTTGAATGAGGAACCCGGTTGCTAAGTGAATCTGGCTTCCCCCATGGAAGGTCACAAAAGAGAATCACATGACCCCAGGACGCTCTGACCATCATAAATATGAGTCAGTTGCCAAGCACCTGAATTTTGATCACATGACCCAGGGGAGGTTGCAACGGTTATAAGTGTGAAAAACAGCCACGAGTAACTTTGGACCAGTGGTGGGTTCCGGATTCCATTCCAATCGGTATGGTTGGAACGGGCCCGGCGGCATCCATATGGACGCGAGCAGCGCGCGTATGCGTCTTAGCGCCTCCGCGAGTCTCTGCGACGCTCCTGCTGCTCAGACGAGTGTTGTGAAGGCGCTGTACGCGCCGTGCGCAGAAGCGCAGAAGCCTTAAAAGACCAGTAAGGAACTCGGGCGGAAGGATGGGTCCTCCAGAGCACCGTACCGGAACGGTATCCGGGGCTCCGGGCAGGCTCCGGTACGCCTCTACCAGGGCGTACCGCCTGCAACCCACCACTGCTTTGGACGGTCACTAAACCAACTGCTGTAAGTCAAGAACTAACCTATAATGCTCATGAATCCCTTTGATGCATATAAATTAGCAATTCCCGTTTTTCCAGCTACTCATTTTTTTTTTTTATCAGAATCTAGGTCACGATTGAGGTTTTAATCCTCCTTGGAATAACTCTGAATTCCACTAATTTTAGGATAGCCAGATTTCGTTATAAATGTGACATGATTAGATCGCTAAGGAGATTTGCTAGATAGATAGATAGATAGATAGATAGATAGATAGATGATAGATAGATAGATAGATAGATAGATAGATAGATAGATAGATATAGAGAGATAGAAAGATAGAGAGATAGATAGATAGATAGATAGATAGATAGATAGATAGATAGATATAGAGAGATAGAAAGATAGAGAGATAGATAGATAGATAGATAGATAGATAGATAGATAGATAGATAATAGATAGAAGAGAGGGAGGATGGATAAAGGATAGATAGATGATAGATAGATAGATAGATAGATAGATAGATAGATAGATAGATAGATGATAGATAGATAGATAGAAGAGAGGGAGGATGGATAAAGGATAGATAGATGATAGATGATAGATAGATAGATAGATAGATAGATAGATAGATAGATAGATAGATAGATAGATAGATAGATAGATGATAGATAGATAGAAGAGAGGGAGGATGGATAAAGGATAGATAGATGATAGATAGATAGATAGATAGATAGATAGATAGATAGATAGATAGATAGATGATAGATAAGATAGATAATGATAGATAGATAGATAAATAGATAGATAGATAGATAATGATAGATAGATAGATAGATGATAGATAGATAGATAGATAGATAGATGATAGATAGATAGATAGATAGATAGATAGATAGATAGATAGATAGATAGATAGATAGATAGATAGATGAGAGGGATGGATGGATGGAGAGAGAGAGAGAGAGAGAGAGAGAGAGAAGAGGCAGTATGAATTTGAAAAAAAGAACCACTTTCAAATATTCCATGAAAATTCTCCCATTTGTATAACCTTGGAATGGCAGACAAAATATATATTTATTTTTTAGACTTGTTTGTTGCCCATCTTGCATAGATATAGTTCCAACTCGATACGAGTTTCTGTTTTGGGTGAACTTTCATTCAAAGGCATGAGAGAAATTCCTCTTTATGGACGCATTATTCTTCAGCCAGCATTACACCCGCTAATAAACTCTAATTATTTCTTCTGTAAACAATGCAATGTTTTTTTTCCCCAGCACGTTTAGGAAACAACAGACCTCACATAATTACAGCATTTAGAAACGTGGCATTTAAAGCATTATGTTCTGTTCAGAGAACAGCTGCCTGAAATCAGCAGGGTTGAGATGGGGCTTCACACAAGGCAAGAGGGCAGATCCAATTATCTTTTTTAAAATTTTCTTTTCAGGCCTTACATGTCCCTGGGAACGCTACGGGACCAAGTCATCTATCCCGATTCAGTGGATGACATGCATGAAAAAGGATACCAGGATCAGGATCTGGAATTTATATTGCAGATAGTTCATCTGAATCATATTATTCAGAGAGAGGGAGGTACGCATTTTTTTCCCCCTGGAAAAATACGGCATTGCGTTAGGAAGTTGGAATTGCAAATGGCAACCAAGCCAGGAATGTGAGCTCACCTACCTTGTTCTTCTGGCTGTCAGGGTTCCGACGGATGCCCTAATTAAACCATGAGTCTCGAGCCAAGCTTCAAAAGAAATCCAGTTATTTATTAGGAACAACATGTCAGCAGTACCCAAGTGAAGCCAAATCTGACCCCACGTAATTTACGGCCCAATTATGACCCTGTCTCCCCCTCTTCCCTCAGGGTGTGTCATAAATCACATTCTCCAATGGAGCACTTTTTGGGGCTGTAGAGATCACGCCCCTCCGGCTGCTGCAGGTAACCTGGGAGACAGCCTTGAGAAAGATATGCCTGGAATGTGCTTCTGTTTGTGGCTGCTTCATCAGTTTACCATCCCCCTTGCCTATGGCAGTTCGAGAGCAGGTCAAGGATGGTCTGCAAGTTGACATTGGCATTAGAAGGGCTATCACAGGGGTGTCAAACTCAAGGCCCCGGAGTCTCAGCTGGCCCGCGGAGTGCTTAGATCATCTGGCCCACTCGGCTGCTCTGGAAACAGCGAAGGAGCAGCCCGCGGTGCCTCTGGCAGTGAAAACGGAGCTCGGGGGGACTGTGTGTGTCCCTCCCAAGCTCCGTTTTCACTGGCAGAGGATTGCAGGAGGCTGTCGCAACCAAAGACGGAGCTCGGGAGTCCGTTTTCTCTGGCAGAGCACACAGGCCACCACAGGTGCCCCTGACGAGTGATGTTGAGCTGGCCACACATTCCCTGGCCACACCCATTCTGCCCCTCCCCCCTCCCCCCATCGAAGTTAAACACAACCCTGATGCGGCCCTCACTGACATCAAGTTTGACAATACTGGTCTATCAGGTCAACTTTCCTCCTGATGATACCGCTGGCAGAAGTACCATATTTTTCGGATTATAAGACACACCATTTTCCCTGAAAACCTGGGTGCGTCTTATACACTGAATACAGCATTTTCTGCCTCCCGAAACCTCACCCCCTTCGCAAAAATGGCTATGCATAGCTTTTAGGAGGCTTTCAGTGAAAAATGGGCTGTTTTTTGCTCAATTTCCCCCCCCCCAGCCCCCAGGAGCACTCTGTAAACCTCCTAAAGGCTATATATGCCCTTCTTTTGACAAAAAACGGGCCCATTTTCACGAAAAATGGGCCGTTTTTTGCTCGTTTTTGCCCCCACCAACCCTCCACTCTACAAGCCTCCTAAAGGCTATTCATGCCCTTTTTTGATTCCCAGAAAATAAGACAGGGAGTTATTTTCTTTTGACTCTAAAATAAGCACTTGGCCTTATTTTCAAGGAGGTCTTATTATTTTTGAGATGCAGGAAACAGCGATCATGGGCACCTCACGGCTACTGCTGTGTTGCAATATTTTCGGGGAGGGCTTATTTTAGCGCATGTGCTCAAAAGCCCCGATTGGGCTTATTATACGGGGAGGTCTTATGTTCAGGGAAATAGGACAGACAGACAGACACAATAATTAAAGATAGTTTGTTATTGTAAGTCAATAAAGATTTCTTCGTAGCCTGAGCCACGGTTTATGGTATTCATGGAAATCTTCCTTTGAGTTAACAAACATTTTCTTTGAAAAGCGTTTTCAAAATAAACACCAAGGCCTTGTATCTTTTATGTGACTCCCTGAAGGGTGGAACGCTGTAATCGATTGGAAAGATGTCCTGTCTGGAGGAGAGAAGCAGAGAATGGGAATGGCTCGGATGTTTTATCATCGGTAAGTCTAATCCTTTGATTTAAGTGCAGATAGAATAGCCACGAGTTAGTTTAAGGCCACTGATTAGATTTACATGCTGCTTTAAAATGCTTTACAGCCCTCTCTAAGCGGTTTACAGAGTCAGCCTCTTTCCCCCAACAATCTGGGTCCTCATTTTACCCACCTCGGAAGGACGGAAGGCTGAGTCAACCTTGAGCCAGTGAGAATAGAACTGCTGGCAGTTGGCAGAGTTAGCCTGCAATACTGCATTCTTGCCACTGTGCCACCACAGTGGAGATACCAATAGCACCTAGACTTATAAACCACTTCCCGGTGCTTTCCAGGCCTCTCTAAGCGGTTTACAGAGTCAGCCTCTTGCCCCCAACAATCTGGGTCCTCATTTTACTCACTTCAGACGGATGGAAGGCTGAGTCAACCTTGAGTCAATCAGGAATCAAACTCCTGGCAGTGGGCAGAGACAGCCTGCAATATTGCATTCTCACCACTGTGCCACCAGGAAGGAGAATGAGAAAGGGAATCAAGGGGAAGGGAAGTGGAGGGAGAGAGGGAGGAAGGAAGGAAGGAAGGATGGAAAGCATTTAGACTTATATACTGTTTCACAGTGGTCTATAGCCCTCTCTTAATAATTTACAGTCTATTGCCCCCAACGGTCTGGGTCCTCATTTTACCGACCTCAGAAGGAGGGAAGGCTCTAGTCAACCTTGATCCGGTCAGGATCGAACTACTGGCAGTGGGCAGAGTCCGCCTGCAGTACCGCCTTTTCACCATTGCGCCACCACAGTGCTAAAGCAGCATTTCCCCACCTTGGCAAATGAAAGATAGGTGGAATTCAACTCCCAGAATCCCCCAGTTAGCCTTGCTGGCTGGGGGAATTCTGGGAGCTGAAGTCCACCCGTCTTCAAAGTGCCAAGGTTTAAAGCCGCTGATCTAAGGGACTTGTTTCTGTAGATCCAAGGTAAGCAAAGCATTCACAACCACAGGATCCAATGAAGCAAAACCAATGAGATCCTTTGAATCGCCTCGGTGTGGAATTTCATTCAGAAAGAGTCCGAGAAAGAAAGAAACGCTGGGATAGCAACTCAGTGACCTTTGGAAAGTTACACAATTGCAAGCGACAACTTTCCAAGGTGGCTTCGTTTACACAAGTGTGGCTCTTAGGTTCATTGTATAGTCGCTCACACACTCACAGGCCTGGAAAATTCCCACCCTCCACCCCAAATCACCTGAACACAGAGTCACAGGCGGTTCTTTCAAACGCACAGAGACCCAGTGAATTTAAAACAACACTGGCCAGACTTTAGGACCTCTTTTTATCCCCCAGGGTAGGTGGTGAGGGGCTTCCCGTTCAGGCTCAGCTCCTTTGTTGGGGAGGCTTAGGGAGAGGCTTTCCATGTGCTCAGGCCCAACTTTTGTTCCCTTACGGACTTGGTTCCTTTCCCCAACGGAGCTTTTCCTGGCTTTTGTCCTCCCCCCCCACCCCGCTGCTTTTATGCCTTTACCACTTTTAGGTATGGTGGCTTTGGCCTAGTCTCACAGCCTCCTCTGGGCTCTATGAAGGGGAATGGGACAACTTGCCATTGCCAACTCACCATGGCCAACTCACCACGGCCAACTCACTAGGGTCAACTGATCATGGCCAACTCACTAGGGTCAACTGATCATGGCCAACTGATCATGGCCAACTCACTAGGGCCAACTCACCAAGGCCAACTTGTCATGGCCAACTGACCACGGCCAACTCACTAGGGCCACCTAATCACGGACAACTCACTAGGGCCAACTCACCATGGCCATCTCACTGCATCCAACTCATCATGGCCAACTCACTAGGGCCAACTCACCACAACCAACTAATCACAGCCAACTCACCAGGGCCAACTTGTCATAGCCAACTGACCACGGCCAACTCACTAGGGCCACCTAATCACGGACAACTCACTAGGGCCAACTCACCATGGCCAACTACCACAACCAACTCATCATGGCCAAATCACTAGGGCCAATTAATCACGGACAACTGACCATGGCCAACTCATTAGAGCCAACCCACCAGGGCCAACTCACCGCAACCAACTCATCATGGCCAACTCATCACAGCCAACTCACTAGTGCAAACTAATCACTGCCAATTGACCACGGACAACTCACCAGGGCCAACTCATCACAGCCAACTCACCATGGCCAACTCACTAGGGCCAGCTCACCATATTTTAATTTCCTTCACATTTCATTCTGTCCCTCCATTTTGCATCCTTTCTTTAATAACACTCTCCCACCATTTTTTTAAATATTAGTGTAACTCTTGTCCTGCAGCAAGTTGTCCTGTGGCGAGTTGCCCACGGCGAATTTTCATAGACCCCTGTGAAGAGCACTCAGTCAGCTGAAAGGAAGTAGTTGAAAAGACAACATTTCCACCCTATCTGTTGTGGCCCACCAGCGGCTAGCAGAGCTGGTTGCAGAGTCGGATAATGAGGAGGTTGGGGAGGAACATGGGCCAGTCCTGGAGGCTGGGGAAGGCTCAGATGAAAGCTCTGCATTGGAGGCAGAGATGGAGCTCCCAGCTGCCTTCAGAGTGAGACAGCAGTGAGGCAGAGGAACAGCTGGAGCCTGTTCCCAGTGTGCGCATGCACAGCGCTGCCAGAAGACAAGAAGGACTAAGAAATCAGGGTCGACGTGGGCGTAAAGCCACAGGTGGATGGTGAATGGCCCCTCCCGTAGGAAATAATAGAGGTGCAAAAAGGGGAGTGGGCTTTTGCTGGAAACAATTCGTTCGTCCTTTCGTTAGATTCATTTCAGGAGTGTGTAGATCTGTCCGTGAATCTCGGAGACTCTGTGCCAAGACTTTCCTTGCACCGCTCCTCATTGGGAAAAAAATTTCATGGCAACTTTCCAAACTAGATAAGGTCTGTGGTCGTAAATATTCCTTTGAAAGACTGTTTGCCAGGTCTTTGCTGAATGGGAATGAGAGGAATTCACATTCGTTTAATACAAAGGGGTTTGTTGGGACCAGGAATCTGATTCATGCTTTTTTGGGGAATCCTAAAAGAACACTCTTGTCCTCTGGAGACCTGCCAGAAGGAAAAAGTAGGAGTTTTTAATGAGAAAAATGTGGGTTGGAAATTAGTGGTGCTGATGAACAGCGTATTTATACATTTAATGGCATTTCTTTGAGAGGACGCGAAACAGGACACCCCCTAGACGCTTACCCTGGCAATCCAGTTGCTGCCACCCTGCCAGTCAGGAGAAATGTGAGAAAAACACAAGTAGTCCTCGACTTACGACCACAGTTGAGCCCAGAGTTTCTATTGTTATGGGAGAAGTTCATTCATTGAGATTTGACCCATTTTATGACTTCTCTCATTGTGAAGTGAATCCCTTAAGTTGATTGGCACGTGGTTCTTAAGTGGATACGGCTTCCCCATTTACTTCACGAAAGGGGATCCCGTCACCTTGGGACACAGCCGTGGTCGTAAGTGTGAGTCAGACGCCGAGCGTCTGAATTCTGATGGGGGTGCTTGCAAGAGTCAGAAGCGGGGAAAAACAACCACAGGTCACTTCTTCCGTGGCCGTGGTAACTGGCCACGAAACGAATGATTGTACGTCAAGGACTTACCTATACAGTATTCAGGGGAACAGCAAAAAAAAAAAAAAGTATAATTGTGTTTCTCATCTTTGCAAGGCCGAAATACGCACTGTTGGACGAATGTACAAGTGCCGTCAGCATTGATGTGGAAGGAAAAATATTCCAGGCTGCTAAAAGTGCCGGCATTTCCTTGCTTTCCATAACTCACAGGCTATCCCTCTGGTGAGTCTCCCTTTAAAGGTGAAATACACCCTTTCCTCTTCCTCATATTGTAGTGGGGCATCGAATAATGGGGTTAATTTAGCCTCTAAATATATGTGTGTGTGTGTGTGTGTGTGTGTGTGTGTGTGTGTGTGTGTGTATGTATGTATTGTGTCACAACCCCTGGTATGCCCAAATAGCAATAGCAATAGCAGCAATAGCAATAGCAGTAGACTTATATACCGCTTCATAGGCCTTTCAGGCCTCTCTAAGCGGTTTACAGAGAGTCAGCATATTGCCCCCAACAATTTGGGTCCTCATTTTACCCACCTCGGAAGGATGGAAGGCTGAGTCAACCCTGAGCCGGTGAGATTTGAACCGCTGACCTGCTGATCTAGCAGTAGCCTGCAGTGCTGCATTTTAACCACTGCGCCACCACTGCGCCATATGGGAGGGAGCATACTGCTTCCCTTTTCTGTCTATTGGCTCACTCTGGGAGCCATCCAGGCAGAAAGCCATTTTTTTTATGTTGTCTTGTTACAAATGCAACACACACACACACACACACCAAATACCACTCACTCATCATGAAATCTCCAGAACTGTAAAGCCTACAACTTGACATTTGGTGCGTATCTTCGTCTTGGCTTCTAGGTGCTCGCTAAGAAAGGATTTTTCAAAATGACCGTCAGATCATTAGTATTTGTTATACAGTAATTAACATGCTCTGATGCTAAGGAGTTCTACTCCCCCTCCCCACCTGAAAAGAACTCTGTTCCAACTGCCACTTGCCTTATATTAACACGCTCTGATGCTAAGGAGTTAGACATTCTACTCCCCAACTGAAAAGAACTCTGTTCCAACTGCCAGCTGCTTCACATTCTGTTACCTCAGTTCAAACTGGCAGACGTTCCACTCCTTCACCGAGGAGCGGTCGGGGCTCGTTACAGTACTAAATGTCGGTACCTCACCAAAATGTCTACGCCTTCCACCTATGGAACCACTTCCGGACTCATAGTCGGCGGGAGAGATATTCCCTTATCTGTTTCAATCACCGCCCACCACTGAGCCAACGGATTGTGAACCAAATTTCTCCTGGATAGCTTGAACACATAGTTTCGTCGCGAAGCACAGGTAGCCAGCTAGTAAATAATAAATTCAGAGTTTTTCACAGCTTGTAATTTGCAAGGTTCTCAAGAGATCCAGCTTTAACCAAGGGAAGGACTTGCCTCCAGAAGTTGAAGGTGCTTCATCACCGGAGGTTTCCATGAAGGGATTGGACAGCCATTTGTCCGGAATGGTATAGGATCTCCTGCTTGAGCGGGGTGGGGGGTGGGGGAGGGACTAGAAGACCTCCAAGGTCCCTTCCAGCTCTGCTATTCTGTTATTCTTCTGCCAAACCACCTGAAAACGGAACAAGAAGCCATGGGTGGAAACTACTCAAGGAAGAACCAACCTAGAACAAAGGAGAAATTTCCTGACAGTGAGAACAATTAACCAGTGGAACAACTTGCTTCCAGAAGTTGTGGAAGTTTTTAAGAAGAGATTGGATAGCTGTTTGTCTGAAAGGGTATAGGATTTGACCAGCAGACCCCCCCCAAGTTACCGTCCAAAATACTCTATTATTTTGTTATCTGGTTCTGCATGTAAACATGAAGATTTTTCAGAACCTTGTTATAGAAGGGTCTCCTGTTCAAGCAACAGGTTGGACTAGAAGACCTCTAAGCTCCCTTCCAACTTTGTTATTCTGTATCTCTCCCCCCCCCCCCCTCAGGACACTTGGAGAGAGTAGAAAACTGATTTTAAAGAATTGTATTCATCCTCAACCCCATAATCCTTTGCAGGGTGGAGTCTGGGCAACTGAATGGAACTAGTAAAGTATTTAATGGCCGGATGCCCTCCCCTTTTGCCAGGGCGGAGTTTTGTTCGGCAGATGTATTCTCAGTGTGTCCAGAGAGAGAAATATCTGCCTCTACCTAGGATTGAACACACAGCCTCCTGATTGTGAGGCGAGAGCTCCACCTCTAGGCCACCTCGCCACACTGCAACTGTATAACCCAATTGCTGGGAATAAGTTAATATACCAATTCCAGATCCCATTGTTCGATTTTATAGTGAGGATTTCTCTCTCTCTCTCTCTCTCTCTCTCTCTCTCTCTCTCACTCACTCACTCTCTCTCTCTCCCCCCCCCTCCCTTCCTCCCTCCTTCCCCTCCCTTGCAGGAAGTACCACACGCACTTGCTCCAGTTTGACGGGGAAGGAGGTTGGCTCTTCGAAGAACTGGACACCGCTATTCGCTTAACTCTGAGTGAGGAAAAGCAGAGACTGGAATCGCAGCTTGCGGGGATGCCAAAAATGCAGCAAAGACTAAATGAACTTTGCAAAACCCTAGGGGAAGATTCGGTGTTCAAAACCGTGGATAAAGAAGAATAAAACCCTTTAGGTTCCTCTCCCCTGCCCCACAATTTTTAAAAAAAGGAAATTCGTAGATTTTCACGGGTACAGGTATGCAGGTTTTGGTGTATTCGGGTCTTTTCCCGTGTAAGATTGAGAGTATCTTGCCGACGTTTCAGTGAGGTCCCCACTCGCCATCCTCAGGCTGGTGTCTTCGGCTTCGTGCTTGTGCGAGCAAAGCGTGATCGGAGCTGCCGTCCCTCTATAAATACTGGTGGGGGTGTGTTGAGTGCTGCCTTTGTTGCTGTAAGCGGATTGGTTGGCTGTGTTGTTATCTTGAAGAAGAAAAGAAAAGAAGATAAAACTTCGTCCCTCTTCCAGCACCTTAAAGTACAGGACATGAAATTGATTTTGAAGGAACCAGGTTAATCTCCAAAACTGAACACTTCAACAAGAGAATAATTATGGAAGCCATCGAAATAGAGAAACACCCCCACAACATGAATAAACGTGACGATACCTCCCGCCTACCAGACATCTGGAAACCAGCCCTAGTCAACAAACGAGTCCCAGCCACGAAAACCGACACCGGACCCAGAACAACATCAGGACGCGATCACCAATCACCCTCACCAGTCTCAAACCCATCCCATAGACCAAATGTAACCACCATTCAGAAGCCAAACCACGGCGGCATCACCAACTGCTGCATCCCCCTCTGACCCCTACACAAAGCAAACTGACACACGCCATGGCCACACCGCAAACTTGGAGCCAAACCAAAGCCCGGGATGTTACACCTCAGCCTTCTGCTCAGGACATTACATCACAGAACTCAGGATGTTACAACGCAGCCAACTCCCCAGGAGGTTGCAGCACAGGGCTCAGGATATCACTACAATACAGCTCAGGAGGTCATCACACAGCCCATTACCCAGGTCGTTACAACACAAAAGAACAATAGGCACACAGCCAGTACCTCAGCCACACAGGATGTTACGAAACAGCTGACTAATCTGCAAAGATCAACTCCATCAACTAATCAAGATGTTACAACACAGACAACCAATCCGCTTACAGCAACAAAGCCTGCACTCCACACACAAACACCAGTATTTATAGGGGGAACGGCAGCTCCGATCACGTTTTGCTCGCACAAGCACGAAGCCGAAGACACCAGCCTGAGGATGAGGAGTGGGACCTCGTCGAAACATCGCCAAGATACTCTCAATCTTACACAGGAAAAGACCTGAATACACCAAAACCTGCATATATATATATGGTTCCTCTCCCATGCCCCACAATTTTTTTTAAAAAGGAAATATACACATGCACTTTGAATTCTAAGATGCTACGGTTTAGTCCTCTGTGGACAAGCCAGCCGTCGCCCCAGCCCAACCACTGCGCATGTGTGCGCCCCTCCCGCCAGCCAGCTGGTCTTTGAATCTCTGCCGTGCATGTGCACATGTGGCAGGTGTGCACATTCGTGCGCAGGGGGGGCGCACACATTGCATTTTGGGGCGTCGTGCAGCGCCCTCGCGCCCCGTTTTGGCTTCCAGGTTGGTGCAGGAGGCCTCCCAAGCCCAAAATGGGGCACATGGGGAGGGAGGAATTGTGCGCGCATTGCAAAAAGGTGACTGACATAGAGGATTCATTTAGATTTGCAAGGTTGATTGCCCCAGTTTGAAGGACCTTTGGATGGGTTGGGCTTCACCCCTCACAATCCGGTGCTATCGGGGAGGATTGTGGGAGTTGAAGTCCAACAGAACTGGCCAGGAATTGTGTGCTTCAGAAAATGTGTTGGGAAAGAAATGGACTGTCATAATTAATCTTAGTGAGGTTTGTTTGTTCGGTGCGAAAACGGGGGTCTTGAAGGAGCGTGAAATGCCTCGAAGGCATTTCCCCCCCCCCTTCTTTTTATCAAAGGACAACTGGACTTCTTTTGTGTTTCCTTGAAGATGTCCCTTTGAACCTTTGAGGCAAAACATAAAAAACTTCAGTTGCTTTTTTTTGGGGGGGGGGAAATGCGCCTTTGAGACAACGATGGAACTGGATGACTGAGAATCTCCGTAGAGGGGAAAAGCTCAATGAAAAATCTTATGCACTACAGGCAGTTCTCAACTTACAACTGTTCCTTTAGTGACCGAAGTTACAACATCCCTGAAATATAATTTTTTTTAAAAAAATACGTAGAACACACTCACACACAAACCCACCCGCAGATTTCAAGGGCAATCTTTTTAAAGACCTTTTTAAAAAATAGAACGGGGGTCGTCAACCTGCGGCTCTGGAGCCGCACATGGCTCTTTAATCCCTCTGCTGCGGCTCCCTGTCGCCGGTGGGCTCCTAAATTGATAGGGTTTTCGGTTAGGGCAGGTGGAGGAAAAAGGATGCTGCGCTAGGAGGAGACTCTATGGTGGGGGAACCGGATTTCCGGTTGACCCCAGAATCGAAAGGGGGGCTTCCGGTTTGGACATTTGTGGCTCTTTCAGTGTTTAAGGTTGCCAACCCCTGAAATAGAAATATCCCTCAGTTTAGGCATTGATGCTAACGGCGGCCTAGAGAGTTTCCCCACTAGCAATTTTAGTATTTACTAAACACTAAATTCATTGTTCTCTGGTTTATAGTTTTTTCCCCCAAATATCGCTCAAAATCTGTGACTGTATGACCCTCTACCCATTTTCTCAGTCTGTCTAATTTAGAAAGATGTGCTGTGCCATTCTTACGCTGTCATGGTGTATTCAGGTAGTCCTTGACTTACAACAGTTCATTGAGTGACTGTTTGAAGTTACGACAGCGTTGTAAAAGTGACATGATCGTTTTTCGCACTTATGACTGTTGCAGGGCCCCCTCCGGTCACATGATCAAAACTCAGGTGCCTGGCAATTGACTCATATTATGACGGTCATAGTGTCCCGGGGTGATCACTCCTTTTGCAACCTTCCGACAAGGAAAAATCCATAGGAAAACCAGATTCACTTAACAACCGTGTGACTGAATGCACAACCACAGCGGTTCGCTTAACAACTGTGGCAAGAAAGGCCGTAAAAGGGGACAAGACTCACTGAACAACTGTCTCGCTCCGTAGCAGAAATCTTGGGCTCAATTGGAGTCGTAAGTCGAGGACTAACTGTACAGCTCCTTCTACGCCTGTTCATGTCCGTTTCCTCTTCCTTTCGCTGCTGCTTTGATGCGGCAATTGTTTCGATGCTTTTTGGGGTCACATCGTAAGCCTTGCAAAGTCAGGACCGTGTTATTCGATCACAATGCCGTAATTTATCAAGACGTTATACCGTTTCCCTGAAAATAGGACCTAACAGGAAAATAAGGCCTAGCATGATTTTTCAGGATGCTTGTAATATAAGCCCTACCCCAAAAATAAGCCCCAGTTAAGATTGTCATGGATGCATTTAGTACTGTATTTCCACAAAAATAAGACCTACCGTATTTTGGGGGGTATAAGACGCACCAAGGTTTTGAAGAGGCAAATTTTTAAAAAAATGTTTTTGCCCTCTGCAGACCTCCCAAAAACGGCCTGTTTTTTAATCAAAAAAAGGGCATGAATAGCCTTTAGGAGGCTTGTAGAGTGCTCAGGGGGGGGGGAGCAAAAAATAGCCTGTTTTTTTGCAAAAATGGGCCCTATTTTGTCAAAAAAAGAGGGCATGGGTAGCCTTTAGGAGGCTTATAGAGTGCTCCTGGGGGCTGGGCCCCCAAAATTGAGCAAAACAATGGTCCGGGAGGCAAAAAATGCTGTGTTCAGTGTATAAGATGCACCCAGATTTTCAGCCTCTTTTCTGAGGGAAAAAGGTGCATCTTATACTCCGAAAAATACAATAACCTGAATATAAGCCCTAATGCATCTTTTGGAGCAAAAATTAATATAAGACCCAGTCTTACTTTTGGGGAAATGCAGGAATATAAAGTCACTTGGAATAATATAACAGAAGGCAAAAGTCTCTACCTCCCTTTATATTTTCTAGTTTAATTGAAAATTGTGCAGGTGGTTCTCGACTTACGACCAGCGACAGAGTCCAAAATGTCTGTCACTAAATCAAGACTTTTGTTAAGTGAATTCTGTCCCGTTTTACCACCTTCCGTGCCGCAGTTGTTAGATGGATCCCTGCAGTTGTTAAGTTAGTAACACGGTTATTAAGTGGAAGCTGGCTCCCCCGTTGTCAGAAGGTCGCAAAAGGGGATCACATCACACACACACACACACACACACACGCAGGGACACTGCAACTGTCGTAAGTTCATGCCAATTGCCAAGCCTCCGAATTTTGATCAGGTGCCACGGTCATAAGTATGAAAAGCGGTCATGTCACTTTTTTCAGTACCGTCGTAACTTTGAACAGTCACTAAACAAATGGCCATAAGTCGAGGACCACCTGGATTCCACAGATTCCCAATCCAGGGCTAACTGAGCAATGTCCTTACAGACCTTTATGGCAGACGTACAGTAGGTTACCGTATGCATCAAGTGCACAATGAAATTTGGTACCGTTTTCAATCCAGCATGTTAGCATCGACGTTAATGTGCAAAAAATAAAGCGAAGGGAGAAATTACAAGTGGTCCTTGACTCCCAACAGTTTGTTTAGTGACCGTTTGACGTTACAACAGCACCGAAAAGAGGGAGGTATGATGTTTTTCAAACACCTGTTACAACCTCTCTACGGTCACATGATCAAAATTCAGAGGCTTGGCAACTGGCATGTATGCATGCCTGTTGCCTGTCCCCAGAGTCATTGTGACCATTTGACACAGTGGCGGGTTGCTCTTACCATTGCTACTGGTACGCTGCTCGTGGCCTGTTTGTGCACGCACCGGGCGTGTGCTGCACACCCATGCGCACTCCACCGCCCCCTGCGTCACCCAGCTGCTCGTTGGAGGTTGAGCAGGTGCCGCGCACAGGCGCAATTCACCCAGTTGCTTGAAAAACAGGTATGGAAGGTGGGCGGGTGGGCGGGGGGTCAACCGAGCCACTGTACCAACTACTACCAGTATGGGCTGGAACCCACCACTGGTTTGACATGCATGTCAATGGGTAATGTCAGACTCACTTAACAGCCATGTTACTAACTTAACATCTGCAGTGATTCACTTAACAACAACGACAAGAAAGAATGGGGCAAAACTCACTTTGAAGAACTGTCTTGCTTAGTGTCGGAGATTTAGGACACTTTAAATTTGGGTGCCTGCACTGTATGATGGCATCTTGTTTTGTTCCATGTCTGTTCCTTGCACTCAAGCTTTGTGGCATCCCAACCGTGGTTAATTCAAACAAAAATCACGCTTGCCCAATCAAGCCAGGATTTAGAGGGAAAAAAATTAAGCCAGCTTACAAATGTCATCTAAATAATCATAGATCATATTGATTAAGGAGAGCAGAGTTCTGCCAGGCTGAAAGACAGAACATTTATTACTTATAAACTTATTTATTTTTAATTAAACATATTTTCCTCCTGATCATCTGATCTTATTCGGGTTATTAAATGTACATGTTCCGAGGCTTTTGAACATTGTTTTCAAGTATTATTCTATGTTCCTATTTCACGTCCCCATTAAAATTAGTAAGAAATTATATCTCATCCTAATCAAAGGATCAAACTGATTCCACAGGTTATTTGATCTCACCCCTAATTTGAGGAAGTGTGTGGAAGAATTGGAGTGCACGTGTCAGTTAGCTTTATAAAATTAAAATGAACCAAGGTGACTTCACAATTAATAATTATATTTGTCTACAAAGGTTTAATTGCATCAACAAACTTGATTGAATATGCTCTTGACAAAGTGGCATGTTTGGAAGCAATAAATTTTGCATGCTTTATTAAGGTTATAATTCTGCATTAAATAAACGAAATTATTTTACTTTGCCAAAGTTTCTTACTTATTTGAAAAACACAAGATTAAAACATTCTGACGATGCTTTTGCTGGCGTGACAATTGAAAACTGTTGGCCTATAACCCTGAAGAATGCTGGATGCTTTCCATCTTTGTTCAAAAGGAAGGTAAGTGTAGCAGTGATATTAAATTATGGTTGAATAATCTTTAGTCAAAGAAAAAAGAATAGATTTTTTCTGAACAGATTTTTTTTTTCCCCCGTGGAAAAATCAACAAGAAGTCAAAGAAAAATCAACAGAATATCAGGGATGGGTGACTCTGCTGATTTTATTTTAGCCACTGTTTAATCCCATTATAAATTGTATTTTCAATGTACGCTTGTTATCATGCAACGCATCTTGACACAGTTCGTAATATAAGCATTTTCCCAAGCACTTTTCCCATTCAAAATTTTTGTCCTTTTTTTTCTCCCTGGAGGTAAACTTTCCCTTTAATGCACAGACTTTTAAAAAATTGAGATTTACGTAGAAATTTTTTAAAAAGTGCAGATACCCCTACTGTTCCAAGTATAGAAAATATGAATTATTTAGATAATCTTCTGATTGCATTGTCTCCCAAAACTTTACACATTTAAGTCACTGTGTTAATCTTGTAATTTTAGTTTCTTTTGTCTTTCTCTCTGTGTCTCTTTCTCTTTCCCTTTCTCTCTGTCTGTCTTTGTCTTTCTGTCTTTTTTTCTTTCTGTCTTTCTATCTCTTTCACTTTGCCTCTCTCTCTCTTTCTCTGTCTTTCTGACTCTTTCTGTCTTTTTAACTCTGTGTTTTACTGTACCTTTCTCCCTTTCTCTCTCTTCATCTCTGTCTTTCTGTCTTTCTCTGTTTCACTTTGCCTTTCTTTCTCCCTTTCTCTCTCTCCGTCTCTGTCTTTCTCTCTTTCTGTCTTTCTCTGTTTCACTTTGCCTTTCTCTCTCCCCCTCCCTTTCTCTCTCTCCCTTTCTCTCCATCTCTGTCTTTTTCTCTGTCTTTCTGTCTGTCTTTCTGTCTTTCTCTGTTTCACTTTGCCTTTCTCTCTCTCTCTCTCTTTGCCTTTCTCTCTTGCTTTCTATCTCTCTTTGCCCCTCTCTCTCTGTCTTTCTCTCTTTCTCTGTCTCTATCTTTCTCTTTTTCTTTCTCACTTTGCCTTTCTCTCTCCCCTCTCCCTCTCTTGTTCTCTCTCTCTCTCTCTCTCTCTCTCTCTTCTCCAACAGACAAAGGGAGTTGAGTCTTCAGAAGGATTGGGACCATGGCAAACATCTCAGAAGGGACCTTCCTGGTGTCTTGGACTGTAAAGGTGAGTGAGTAGAGAGAGAGATGAACTTTCAGACTTGTGAGATTCTCTTACTGTAACCTTATAAGACAGTTAGAGCTTTGTCCTTCTGGGCAAGCTCCTGTGAGCTACCTCCCAAAGGTGACCCTAGCATGAAGGGTGTGATGGGATCAGCAGATCTTCCCTGACAGATGCCTGTGATTCTATTCTCTCCTGTGAATCTGTCCTGAAGAGGAACCAGAGACCATCTTGACAGAGTTGTTAGATCTCTCCTTATTAATAATGATTACTTTGTTTGAATCGGGACATGGATATCAGCTTCCATGGGGCTCCTCAGTGCTATCTTGAGCTTGGCGGTTTTCTCGCAGATGTTTCATTACCCAACTAGGCAACCTCATCAGTGCTAGGACGGAGTGGGGTTGTGGAGAGGAGGATAAGGATAAGGGGAGGAGGATGAATTTGGCTCCTTGGTGCTCTCTGAGCTTGGTTGTTTTCTTGCAGGAATTTCACTACCCAACTAGGCAACGTCATCAGTGCTAGGGGGGAGTGTGGTTTGTGGAAAGGAGGAGAGGAGGATTGTGGGATCCTTTGTGGTCTCTGAGCTTGGCTGTTTTCTTGCAAACGTTTCATTACCCAACTAGATAACTTCATCAGTGCTAGAAGCGAGCAGGGTTTGCAGGAAGGAGCGGAGGGAGAGGAGGGGGATTTTTTTGGTCCTTGGTGCTCTCTGGGTTTAGTGGTTTTCCTGCAGACGCTTCATTACCCAACTAGGTAACATCATCAGTGCTAGGAGGGAGTGTGGTTTGTGGAGAGGAGAAGGATTGTGGGGTTCTTCGTGCTCTCTGAGCTTGGCTATTTTCTCGCAGGCATTTCAATACCCAAGTAGGTAACCTCATAACAATGTTGACTCTTCTGATTTTGGTGGACATCCTTTTGAACATTCATTGTGTCCAGAAAGCAAAGGGTCAGATCCCTCGGAAGGGGCCTTCTCCTGCACAGTCCTCAAGACTGTGGATCAGGACCCTGGAGAGTGGCTCTTTCTCCTCCCACCCAAGGATTTAGGAGTAGGATAAAACACACGTCTCTTCATCAAACTTCACTTTGAAATTGATTTCCCGCTCCTTCATTTTAACTGACTTCAATTTCATAATCTTGCTTTGATTTCTTTTTTTTAAACTTGGCATCATTTTTACCAGCCTAAGCACCGTGATGATTTAACAAACCAGAGCATTGGCCTCACAAGCTACTCTTCAAGGAGGTTTAGGGTGAAATTTAGGGCAACAACTACCATTTCAGTGATTTCCAAAGTTTAGGAGACAGGTGTGTTTATCTAGTTTTTGGTACATCGCTCCCACCAATGCTGTAATCTTTAAAAGAGAGGAGGCCCACAACTCCGGTTCCACCACGAAACCGCGTTCGACTAAAGCGCGCTCGACGAAACCGCGTACCTGACGTCATCACAGCACGACGAAAAAAGCACGCTGTGAGCGCTAAAGCTAAAATTAACACCTAAACCTAACCCCCCGAAACCTAACCCTAAACCTAACCCTAAACCTAACCCTAAACCTAACCCTAAACCTAACCCTTAACCTAACCCTAAACCTAACCCTAACCCTAAACCTAACCCTTAACCTAACCCTTAACCTAACCCTTAACCTAACCCTTAACCTAACCCTAAACCTAACGCTAAACCTAACCCTTAACCTAACGCTAAGCCTAACCCTTAACCTAACGCTAAACCTAACCCAAACCCTTAACCTAACCCTAAACCTAACCCTTAACCTAACCCTAAACCTAACCCTAAACCTAACCCTTAACCTAACCCTAAACCTAACCCTTAACCTAACCCTTAACCTAACCCTTAACCTAACCCTAAACCTAACCCTAAACCTAACCCTTAACCTAACGCTAAACCTAACCCAAACCCTTAACCTAACCCTAAACCTAACCCTTAACCTAACCCTAACCCTTAACCTAACCCTAACTCTAACCCTAAACCTAACCCTTACCTTAACTTGAATCGGCTTGCTTTCAAAGCGCTTTTTAAAGCATCCTTTTTTCTCCGCGGTCGCTGTTGTCGCGCTGCTGATGACGTCAGCGACGCGCTTTAATCGGGCGCGCTTTAGTGGACCGCGGTTTTGTCGTGCCACGCACAACTCTACCCGAACTCTTTCCCGCGTACTGGCAGAGCGGCAATCTTCCATTGTATCCCTCCCTCCTCACCATCCAGTCAGAGCTGAAGAACCTCCTTGGATGAGAAGCAAAATCTCTTCGAAGGAAAAAAAAAACAAGGAAGTCCAGTTGCTTCTTGAAAAAGCACCTTTTTCATGACCTCGAAGATGGAAACTTTTAGCGATGCGATTTGAGACAAACTTCCTTCAAATGGTGTGGGAATATGAATTGATTTCCAGAAAAAAAATTGCAGACTGCAGGAATTTTTTGCCCTACTCGGGTGAGGCTATAGACAAACCTCCAAGTGGCCTCAATGACCCTCTAAAAGGATGCAAATGACCAGCTGTCTGCAAGGAGTATAAATCCTTCCCTTCCCCACCATCCAGTCGGAGCTGAAGAAGCTTCTGGGATGAGAAGCGAAACATCTTCAAAAGAAAAAAACAAGAAAGTCCAGTTGCCTCCTGAAAAAACACCTGTGGGACAACTCCCGATCTGGATGATAGAGAATCTCCACAGACTTTTAGCTATGCAATTTGGGATGAAGATCCTTGGAATGGTGTGGGAGAAGGAATGGATTTCCAGAGGGGAAAAATTGCAGACTACAGGAACCATTTGCACCAGTCAGGTGACCCTGAGGACAGAGATAAACCTCCAAGCGGCTTCAAAGACCCTCTAAAAGGATGCAAATGACCAGCTGTCTGCAAGGAGTATAAATCCTTCCATTTCCCCACCTTCCAGTCAGAGCTGAAGAAGCTTCTGGGATGTCTTCAAGGAAACATAAACCACGTCCAGTTGCCTTTTGAAAAAAGTACATTTGGGAAACCAGGACCTGGATGACTGAGAATCTCCATAGACATTGAACAACCTGTTAGTGTAATTGGTGGGGAAACAAAACAGCCACTTTATAAATGCATGGCACAACATAGGAGCACAAACCCATCAGGACTAGATTCAACTGTCCATCTGCACTTAAAAGACAAAGGCCACGCTTTTGAAGACAGCAAAGTCCACATTTTGGACAGAGAGGGTTGCTGATTTGAAAGAGAAGGTCAAAGAGGCCATCAATGTCAAAATTGAACAGCCCTCACTCAACAGAGGGGGAGGGATACGAATCATCTATCTCCAATCCTCAACACAGTCCTTTCAGCAGCTCCAAGAAGGCTCCACACCCACAAAATTGCAGACTGCAGGAATTATTTGCACCAACTCAGGTGACCCTGAGGACACAGATAAAGCTCCAAGTGGCCTCAACGACCCTCTGAAAGGACGCAAATGACCAGCTGTCTGCAAGGAGTATAAATCCTTCCGTTCCCCACCCACCCAGTCAGAGCTGAAGAAGCTTCTCAGATGAGAAGTGAAACGTCTTCAAAAGAAATACTAGAAAGTCCAGTTGTCTCCTGAAAAAAACACCTTTGGGTCTCCCAAATGCCTCTCCAATTCTGCAAAAACGCACTTAACCAATGCCCCACTTTGTAACATAAATGCGGGGCTCCATTATGGTCATAAGTCGAAGACTACTTGCATATCTCCTACATACACGCATCCTGCTCTGATCCAGAATCTTAAGGTGGATCTACAAAGGCAGAGGACACATTGGACTCCATTCTGGTCGTAAGTCCAGGACTACTTTGTATTCTCTCACGGTTTCCCAATTGCAATGCCAAACCGAGCCGCCAGAGGGCTCTCCAGGGCTCGTAACAAGAACAGAATGCAATAGGGAGCAGTAGAGATTGGAGAGTGGGGGAAAAGCAGGCGGCCATGAATAGGGGCTGGGAACAAATGAGCGGCACTGGTGGGCGAGGGGGAAAGGTGGGAAAGCGGGAGCTGTTAGGAGAAGAAAAGGGATACTTAAAAGAAACGGACAGGATGCGGGGCGGGGGTCGGCCGTGCTAGGAATCTGCCATAGAGATAGGCTAGGAAGACCCTGGTAGCCATGTTAGGGGCTCTTGAGTGGAAACGAGGAGGCTCTTTCCTCGATCTCGGTTCTGTTTTGATGAGCCTTCGCCCCCAGCATCACGAGGGTGCAGCCATGCCAGGAGAGTAGTAGCACCAAGCCGAAGAGGCCTGCCATAGAGACAGGACAAGAAGAAGCAGATATTCGCATTGGAGGGGAGGGAGCCGAATGGGAACCGGAAGAGTACTGTCAGCAACCGTCCCACCATTCCCATATTGGCTCGATTGACGCGTAACAGCGCAGAGAGCGGTTGGCTTTTGCATCCACCCCGCACTTCGGGGGTTATTTCTGGAGACTCAATTCGCATAAACTCCCGTGTTTCTCCTTTCCACGCACCGGTTCGTGGTTGTGAGATTTGTCCTCCCTGCAAGATCTCCGGGAACATGTCCCAGGATTTGGCCTTGAATTTATTTTAACCTCCCCGGCCGGCCCTGCACTGATACACAATTTGCACAATGACCACAATTTCTTGACTTCAGCAGCTGCAACGGGCTGAATGAGATCCGTATCGTGGTTTAATGGGATGCTCTTAGCCTTTCCCAGTTCCCAAGCCTTAACCAGGTTCCTTTCATCGCCCGAAATGCCGTTTTATTTGAAATACATAATTTCACTCTGCAGGGAAGAATAGGCAGTCTCAACAGACTTAGCATAGTTGGACGGGGCCTTGGAGGCCATCTAGTCCAGCCCCCTGCTGAAGCAGGAGATCCTATGCCAGGGATCAGCAACCTTAAAACACTCAAAAGAGTCATTTTGACCCCTTTTCCCACAGAAAAGAAAACACCGGGAGCCATAAAACCCTTTTGACATTTAAATGGAAGATAACGTTGCATATATTGGTTTTTTAAAAAAATCTTTATGCTATGTATATATTAAAAAAACTATAGTCATAGTGTGTGGCATTTATGAAATCAATGAACAGCTACAGAGAACACAATTTTTTTTATTTCTGCATGCAACAAAAACATTTTGAACTCCAATAAAAAAAAGATGGTTCAAAAAGCTTAATAAAGCTTGCATGCTGGTGGGTGTTACACATTGGCGGTTGTGACGCATATTTTGAGCGACAGGGAGCCACAGTAGAGGGATGAAAGAGCCACATGCGGCTCCAGATCCCTGCCCTATACCAGTGGAGACAAAGTAGTTGTGCAGTCTCTTCTTAAAGATCTCCAGTGAAATCAATCAATCAATCTGAATAGAGCTGGAAGGGATCTTGGAGGTCATCTAGTCCAGCCCCCTGCCGGAGCAGGAGACCCTACACTGTTTCTGACAGATGGCAGTCCAGAGTCTCTTCTTGAAGGCTTCCAGTGATGACCGCTTCTGAAGGCATCGATTTGTGACCGCAGTTCAACCTGAAATTTCCTTTTTGGTAAGCGAGAACTGTTGTTAAGTGAGTTTTGTCCCACTCTACGATCGTTCTTGCCACTGTTGTTAAGTGAATCGCTGCTAGTTTTTAAATCAGGAGAACGCAGTGGTTGAGTGGATCTGGCTTCTCCCTGAGCTTTGCTTGGCAACAAGCGATCATGTGAATCTTTGCAACCGTCGTAAATATGAGTCAGTTGCCAAGCATCTGAATTTTGATCACATGACCCTGGGGAATGCTGCAAAAGTGTGAAACAATGGTCATTAGGTGAGTTTTTTTCAGCAACGCTGTAATGCTAAGGAAATGGTTGTAAATGGAGAACGATTTGCATTTTTGTGCGTGTTGCCTACAAACAATTCGGGGAAATTGTCCAAAACAATGTATTTATCATTCATTTATAACCTGTTTTTTTGTGTGTAAGTGAAAACAGTTGTAACGTGCAATAAGTTATTTTAATTTGGTTCTGAATCTCATACCAGCAACTCAAGCAACAAAGACTTGGTCAGTTTAATGCTTGTTTTAGATGTTTTATTTTTAACCAAAAGGTAAATTTTTATGTAGTCCATCTCTTGTACATAAAAATACTTATTTGAGTTCAGCGCAAATGTAAAATCTGAATTAGTCCTGATTCTGTGGCTCAGGAATTAAAGATCTCTGTTGAAAAAAATAATAATATATCCTTTGTTGATTTAAAAAAAAAAACAGATGCTATTGAAAATAGAGACTGCTTGTTTTGGCATCCAAAGACGTTATGTGGTTTCTTCTAACGTTTTCTTCCCCGGCAGATTTTTTTTTTCCCTGTGGAAAGAAAAATGATGGAAGAAATGAGAAAAACGGAGTGATTTCCATTATGAAGGATGTGACATAAAGCAATGAACATAACAGAATAAATCTAGATAGAAATGGCTGTGTGTATATATGTTCCAGCATAACCCTGGAATCCTCGAGCAATTTCAACCAAACTTGGTACACAGATGACTTACTCTCTGGAGAAAAATACTGGGGGGGAGGGGAGGGGTAATATACCACTAACATCCCTTGAGATGGGGTGTCTGTATGTGTGTTCCAGGATAACTCTGGAACGCCTGGGCCGCTGAAATGAAAAGGAATGAATTATAATCTATAGTGTCAAATCACAGTGCTTTTGACCGTGATAGTGTGGATTTTAGATTCAAGTTCTGTTAAGATACATCCTGTTGTGCCTTAAAATGGCTTCTACTGTACCAGTGGTGGGATTCAAAAAATTTTTGCTACTGGTTCTGTGGGCGTGGCGTGGCTTGGTGGGCGTTGCTTGGACGCGCGCACCCTCGCTACCGAACCGGTAGGGAAGCTAATAGGATACCATTACTGGCTACGATATATATGTGTGTTTGTGTATGTGTGTAAGTATATGGTGCAGAGAACACCAAGCACATGTGTGTGTGTGTGTGTGTGTGTGTGTGTGTGTGTTTGTGTGTGAATACCTCTCTGTGTGTATATACCTGTGTGTGTGTGTACACCTCTGTGTGTGTGTGTATAATAAGGGATCCTTGATGCTCTCTGCACCATTCACACACACACACACAAACACACACACACACACAAAACTATGATGCACAAGTCCCTAGATGTTACCGCATGATGATAGCTCCTCTTTCTACATTTGTCTTGCATGCAGTGATAACACTACCACAAAGACAAGGCTGTTAGCAATCTTGTTCGTTGTTGTTGTTTTTTGACAGCGTTTAGAATTGTAGCAGATGCTAAAAGATATATATTTAAAACTCTGCCCTGCCATTTAGAAGACATGGTCGGAGCTGCTGGGAGGGCAGATTCGCTGGGGCTCATTTTGAACACTGTAATCAGCCCTTAAAGATAGCTGAATGCCTTCCACGCCCACACAAGTCAACCACAGTGGAAATAAAAGTTAAGAAAAAGGACACCGGGTCTCCGTTAGCAAGTGGGGAAGGCCGCAAACAAAGGCTGTGAAAAAGGAGGTTTGGAGGGACTTGAGATTAGACACGATTTCTGCGAACAAGAGGTATATTTGTAGCATAAATAGACTGTTTAACCTATATTAATACCTATATCTTCTTCTATCTACCTATATAAAAATGGCTGTGAAACTTTTTGCCGGAGCTGCCGGCGCTCGTAATAAAGGAATCTTTTGAGTTCACCTCCGAGGGTTTGTTTGGGGAGCTGGGTCAGAACCGTTTCGTACAATTCAATGTTATGGCGTGCTTGTATGCACACAACTGTTAATAAATCACAATTATTAATTTCACAGGACAAGTCCTTACAACCGTTCGCTTTGTGACCACTGGAAGTTACAACAGCACTGAAATACGTGACGTATGACTGTCATTCACATTTAGGAACGTTTCGGCATCCTCATGGTCGTGTTATCAGAATTCAGACACTTGGCCACTGGCAGGTACAGAATGATAATCCTCAACTTACAACAGTTTGTTTAGTGGCCATTGGAAGTTACAACGGCACTGAAAAAAGTGATTTACGACCGTTTTTCACACCTACGACCGCCGCAGTATCCCCGAGGCTTGATCACAATTCGGATGCTTGACAACTGCTTCATAACACATGCAATGATTCACTTAACAACTGTGACAAGAAGAAAGGGTTGTAAAATCAGGCAAAACCACTTAACCGATGTCTTGCTTAACAACATAAATTGTGGGCTCCATTGTGGCCGGAACACGAGGACTACCGGTATTTATGCCGGTTGCAGTGTCGTAACTCTGGGGAAGCCAGATTCACTGAACAACCGTGCTGTAAACTTAACACACTGCAAGGATTCACTTAACGACGGTGGCAACAAACGGGGTGGAAAATGTCACTTAACAATGCTTAGCAACGGGCTGAATTGTGGCCGTAAGCTGAGGACTACCTGTAGCACAAGCACTTTCACCTTATACATTCAACACCCAGTTGATAAAGATCTTAAATGCCATTTTTATTCTTATTTTCTTATTCTTATTTTCCGGTGGAGCTTGAGAAATTGGGCATAGGATGATTTTGGAGACAACAAATGAAATATATTTCAAACGGTTCTTTACAGAAGGAGTTCCAAGGTTTGAATTCGATAAAGGATTCTTTGTTTTTTTCCACTCCAGAAATTAGTCGCCTTGGACTGAAACATACATGAGACTATTAGTAACCAAGGGCGGGCTACATAATTTGCCATGATTAATGGTTTACATATGCTCAGGAGATACACAGGAAGAGAAAAACTAACACCAGGCAAATGCATTACATCCCAGCCTTCAAAGATTAATAATCCCTAAAAACATGAACGGAGGCCACAAACACTTCAGCATGTAGGATGAGTGAATATCGAACAATCTTTTATCGAAATATATTCATTAAAAAAAAATGCAATTCCCACTTAATTGATTGGGAATTGTGGAAATGAAAGGCATTGGAGAGGCACCATTCTTTGGAGCTGTTACAATACAGTAAGACATATGGGAGAAATATCAACAACCTCAGATATGCAGACAGTGGCAGAAAGTGAAGAGGAACTAAAGAGCCTCCTGATGTGGGTGAAGGAGGGGAGTGCAAAAGTTGGCTGGAAACTCAACATTAAGAAAACGAAGATCATGGCATCCGGCCCTCTCAATTCCTGGCTAATAGATGGGGGAGAAATGAAAGTAATGACAGATTTTACTTTCCTGGGCTCCAAGATCACCGCAGATGGGGACTGCAGCCAAAAAATCAAAAGAGGCTTGCTCCTGGGGAGGAAAGCTACGGCAAATCTAGACAGCCGACTAAAAAGCAGAGACATCCCCCTGCCAATCAAAAGTGCGTCTAGCCAAGGCTGTGGTTTTTCCAGTTGCAATGGATGGCTGTGAAAGTTGGACCAGAAGGAAAGCTGAGCACCATATTCCTCATTTGTTGTTGTTAGTTGTGACGTTGTGTCCGATCCATCGTGAGCCCATGGAAAACGTTCCTCCTGGCCTTCCCGTCCTCTACCATCCTCCGGAGTCCATTGAAGCTCACGCCGACTGCTTTGGTGACTCCATCCAGCCACCTCCTTCTCTGCCGTCCCCTTCTTCTTCTTTTGCCCTCTATCGTTCCAAGCATTGGGCTCTTCTCCAGGGAGTCCTTCTTCCTTCTCATCAGGTGGCCAAAGTCTTTGAGTTTCCTCTTCAGGATCTGGCCTTCTAAAGAGCAGCCAGGGTTGATCTCCTCTAGGACTGACCGGTTGGATGGCCTTGTAGTCCAAGGGACTCAATGCAGGAGTCTTCTCCAGCACCACAGTTCAAAGGCCTCCATTCTTTGGCTCTCAGCCTTCCTTATGGTCCAACCTTCACAGCCATCCATGGCAACTGGGGAAACCACAGCCTTGACTATGCACACTTTTGATTGGCAGGGTGATGTCTCTGCTTTTTAGGATGCTGTCTAGATTTGCCATAGCTTTCCTCCCCAGGAGCAAGCCTCTTTTAATATCTTGGCTGCAGTCCCCATCTGCGGTGATTTTGGAGCCCAGGAAAGTAAAATCTGTCATTACTTTCATTTCTTCCCCATCTATTTGCCAGGAATTGAGAGGGCCAGATGCCATGATCTCAGTTTTCTTAGAGTTGAGTTTCAAGCCAACTTTTGCACTCTCCTCCTTCACCAGCATCAAGAGGCCCTTTCACTGCATACAGCTCTCAAAAGGCCTCCATCGTTCCCAGCATGAGGCTCTTCTCCAGGGAGTTCTTCTTCCTTCTCCTTAGGTGGCCAAAGGATTTGAGTTTCCTCTTTAAGCTCATGCCGACTGCTTCGGTGACTCCATCCATCCACCTCCTTCTCTGCCGTCCCCTTCTTCTTCTTTTGCCCTCCATCGTTCCCAGCATGAGGCTCTTCTCCAGGGAGTCCTTCCTTCTCATCAGGTGGCCAAAGTACTTGAGATAGATAGATCGATAGGTAGGTAGGTAGGTAGGTAGGTAGGTAGGTAGGTAGGTAGATAGATAGATAGATAGATAGATAGATAGATAGATAGATAGATAGATAGATAGATAGATAGATACTGGGGGGAGAGAGAGAGAGAGGGAGAGGGAGAGGGAGAGAGAGAGAGAGACTCCATCCAGCCACCTCCTTCTCTGTCGTCCCCTTCTTCTTCTTTTGCCCTCCATCATTCCCAGCATGAGGCTCTTCTCCAGGGAGTCCTTCCTTCTCATCAGGTGGCCAAAGTACTTGAGATAGATAGATCGATAGATAGGTAGGTAGGTAGGTAGGTAGGTAGGTAGGTAGGTAGATAGATAGATAGATAGATAGATAGATAGATAGATAGATAGATAGATAGATAGATAGATAGATAGATAGATAGATACTGGGGAGAGAGAGAGAGAGAGAGAGAGAGAGAGAGAGAGAGAGAGAGAGACTCCATCCAGCCAACTCCTTCTCTGGCGTCCCCTTCTTCTTCTTTTGCCCTCCATCGTTCCCAGCATGAGGCTCTTCTCCAGTGAGTCCTTCCTTCTCATCAGGTGGCCAAAGTCTTTGAGTTTCCTCTTCAGGATCCGGCCTTCTCAAGAGCAGCCATGGTGGATCTCCTCTAGGACTGACCGGTTGGATGGCCTTGCAGTCCAAGGGACTCGCCTATTCCCCATATAGAGTAGCAAATTAAGGCCACCCAGACTTATTTTTAATTGTAATTTCTGGACAGCAAAGCTGTCCACCTTACATCCTGAATCCATTTCCTGTTTACTTTAAATCATTTCGCATCTGCATCATGAAAAAAAAACACCACGTCACCCGGCTTCATGGGAAGTCCGCCTATACTTCCTTCCGCGTCTCCAGCAAAAATGGTTAGCTGTTGCACTTTCGGGGGGGTGGGGGGAAACACATCTGGATAACTGTCAGCTGGATTCATATTTTGGCCCTAAATAACACTGAATTTGAAAATGGTTTAGTATCTTTATTTTTTTTTAAATACAATCCATCTTTCATTCAAGCGTGTGTCATCTGGGTACAAATGTTTAGCATATTTTATGTACAGAGCCAAGGTGGTGCAGTGGTTAAATGCAGCACTGCAGGCTACTGCTAGATCAGCAGTTCAGCGGTTCAAATCCCACCGGCTCAGGGTTGACTCAGCCTTCCATCCTTCCGAGGTGGGTAAAATGAGGACCCGGATTGTTGTTGGGGGCAATATGCTGACTCTGTAAACCGCTTAGAGAGGGCTGAAAGCCCTATGAAGCGGTATATAAGTCTACTGCTATTGCTATTGCTATTGCTATTTATTGCCGTTGGACATGGTATGATGAAATTAAATGCCGCCTTCAATGTACATTATTAAGTATAAAAATAAAACCCACAAACATACATCCAATTACTTTCTATAATTGAAATTGAAAACCCGATATTGCCCTGAAATATTAATACTAATTAGTATTGTTAATACTAATAATATTGCACAGTGATGGCGAACCTTTTTCGCACCGAGAGCCCAGACCGGAATTCACATGCATGCACATGCGTGTAGGCGCCAGAGCATGAAAATTCGAAGACCAGTTGGTTGGTGCACATATGCCTGTTTTGGGGGCATTTGGGGGGCATTTTCAGGTCTTTTTTCAGGCTGTTTTTCTGATCAATTTTGGCTGGAAAAAGCCTGAAAATGGCACGAAAAACAGCATGATCGTGCGACCATGGGAAGGGAGGTAAGTGTAAAAAAAAACAAAAAAAACCCAATGGTCATAAGTTTCCTCTTTTCTATGCCGCGGTTAAGTTTGAAGGTCACTAAATGAACAGTTGTAAGTCAAGGACTGCCTGTATATATATATATATATATATATATATATATATATATATATATATATATATATATATATATATATATATATATATATATATATATATATATATATATATATATATATATATATATATATATATATATATGGACTATATATATACAGGCAGTCCTTGACTTACATCCATATATATATATATATATATATATATATGTATGTATGTATGTATGTATGTATGTATGTATGTATGTATGTATGTATGTATGTATGTATGTATGTATATATATATATATATATATATATATATATATATATATATATATATATATATATATATATATATATCCCACCTTTAGATCTGTGCAGAAGGTGGGATATGAACCCAGTAGGTGCCTAAGAAAGAAACCAAGATCTCCTGTGTACATTGTGTTAAAGCCTATCCCGTCGACCTGCAAGGTTTACAGAGAAATGCATGGTTGGGAGCATTCACACAATACCCTTGACCCAGGTTGGCAGAGTATCTTCAGGACTGGGCTGCACACAAGAGGGCAAAATAGACCCTTGCAGGTGAGTTCAGCCCCGATCAGAAACAGTGTAGGGTCTCCTGCTTGAGTGGGTGGGTGGGTTGGACTAGATGACCTCCAAGGTCCCTTCCCACTCTTGTTAATTTGTATTGTTCTGTTCTAAGCACGAATGACAGCCATGCTCATCTGAAGCCCAGACCAGCGTCCATGTATTTCCAGGGTTCTCTTTCCCATCTCTCCCCCCCATCTCAATGGTACATCCCAAAGCCCTGCATCCGAAACCGTAGGATGAGCCCATTCCCAGGGAATAATTTAGGGGTGGCGGAGGGGGGAGAAAGGAAAGGAAGCTCTCCCGCGGTACGGAGGGAAGGCGGGACTAAGCGGGCGAGCCAATCTTAAAGGGGCTCGCGGCCGCCGCTCAGCCAACGGCGGGGCAGCCTGGCTGACCGGGCCCTGCCGAGGGGCGGGGCCCGGGCGGCCGTGGGGCGGACTGCGCCTGCGCGCGGGCAAGGCAGTCCAGCAGGGGGAAAGGGAGGGAGGGAGGGAAGGAAAGGAGGGTCGCGCCGTTTTCTTCTGTCGGCGTTGGCGGAGAACCAGCGAGAGGGCGGGAGGGAGGGGCGGGCGGGCGGCGGGGAGGAAGTCGGGGGGCCCTCTGAGGGAGAGCGGGGGGCTGGCTGGCTGAGGAGGGGCCGGAAGTCGGGGCGGCGGCGGGAGCGTCAGAGAAGCCGGGGCGGCGGGGCGGCTCCTCAGGCTGGGTCGTCGCCGGGTCGTCGTCGTCGGCGGAGGATGGAGCAGGAGGAGATCCTGAGGCGCTTCATCCAGCGCGTGAGGGCCATGAAGGACGCCGAGCGACACGGCGAGGACAACTTCGCCGCCGACTTCATGGTACGCCGGGCGCTCTGGGAGGTTAGGGGGGGCGGGAGGAGGAGGAGGAGGGCGGGGCTCCCTCTCTGAGGGGGGGAGGGAGGGGGGGCTCCTGCGCAGGGATGCTCCCAGGGAGGGGGGGGCGGCAGGGGGGGATGATGGAGCGGCGTCTGGCAGGAGGTGGGAAGCCGCCTTTTGTGTGGCCCCGCCTGGAAGAAGCCTCGGAGCTCCCCTTTTCCTTCCTTTCTCTCCCCCCTTCTCTTTCTTTTTTCCTCCCTCCTTTTATCCCTCCTTCCCTTCCTCCTCTTGTCTTTCCTTCCTTCCTTTAGTTCCTCCCTCCCTCCTTTTTCTTTTTTATTCTTTTTCTTCCTTTCTCCCCCATTTATCCCTTCTTTCCTCCTCCCTCCCTTTCCTTCTTTAGTTCCTTCCTTCCCTCCCTCCCTTTTCTTTTTTATTCTTTTCCTTCCTTTCTCCCCCCCATTTATCCCTTCTATCCTCCTCCCTCCCTTTCCTTCTTTCCTTTAGTTCCTTCCTTCCTTCCCTCCCTCCTTCTTTTTTATTCTTTTCCTTCCTTTCTCCCCCTCCTCCCCCCTCCCTTTCCTTTAGTTCCTTCCTTCCCTCCCTCCTTTTTCTTTTTTATTCTTTTCTCCCCCTCCTCCTCCTCCCTCCCTTTCCTTCTTTCCTTTAGTTCCTTCCTTCCCTCCCTCTCTTTTCTTTTTTATTCTTTTCCTTCCTTTCTTCCCCCTCCTCCTCCCTCCCTTTCCTTCTTTCCTTTAGTTCCTTCCTTCCCTCCCTCCCTTCTTTTTCGTTTTTATTCTTTTCCTTCTTTTCTCCTTTTCTTTTCTTCCTCCCTTCCTTTACTTCCTTCCCTCATTTTTCCCTCCCTCCCTTTTCTCTTTTCTCCTCCCTTTTCTTTTTATTCCTTCTTTCCTTCCTTTCCCCCCTCTCCCTCTCCCTCCCCCTTCCTTTCCTTGTCTCTCCTTCCTTCTTTCCTTTAGTTCCCTCTCACCCCTTTTTCTTTTTTAATCCCTCCCTCCCCTTTTCCTCCCTCCCTCCTCTCCCCCCTCCTTTCCTTGTTTTTTCTTCCTTCCTTTATTTCCCTCCCTTCTCCTTTTTCTTTTTATCTCCCTCCCTTCCCTCCCCTTTTCCTCCCTCCCTCCCTTGTCTTTTCTTCCTTCCTGTCTTTTCTTCCCAATCCTTCCTTTACTTACCTCCCTCCTCCTTTTTCTTTTCCTCCCTCCCTCCTTCCTTCCCTCTCCCCCCCCCTTTCTTTTTCCTGCCTGCCTGCCTCCCTCCCTTATCAGTATCTCCTTTCTTTTCCTTCCCTCTCCCCCCCCCCCCCCATTCTCTCTTCCTGGGCATTGCAGTCTTTATCAAGGTGGGCAAAGCAGAGCCTTTTTTGGGAGGTGGGGGAAATCTTCCTTCTGGACCAGTGATGTAATTCTTCCCTTTTCCTCTTTCTCCACACCCGGTCTCTGTTAGTGTGTGCATGTGTGAGTGAGTGTGCCCACCTCCTTCTCTCCCCTTGGCTTTAATGGGCCTCCCGGCCTCCCCCTTCTCTCTCCTTGCCCTCCCCGCCCATATTTTTCCTCATTTGATCTTCTTAGGAGAGTTGGCAGCCCTTTTGAGCTGGTTAGCCTTAAAACGCCCCCTGTGCTTCCCCCGTATTTAGCCAAACAACTGGTTCCAGCTCCTTCTTCTTCTTCGGATGTATATTTTTACATCATCCCCCCTCCCTTTGGCTATATGGAGGGGGGGGAGGACACATCCGTTTGGATCGCGGTGCAGTTCCTTTGTAAGGATCAGTCTCAGGGCATCCTATGGAAGAAGTCTGAGCAGAAAAGGACATGTGCAGAGAGAGCCAACGCTCAGTTTCCTTCCTGGGCGTTTTTTCGGTTTGGGAAGGCAGAAATTTTCGAAGCAAATGTCAAAACTGATGTGGAAGTGGCTGCGGGTTGTGAAAGACCCCCAGGCACTGTCGTAAAGCCGGGTCAGGTTTTGAGGCATGGGAAGAGGAAGCGGATTTAGGAATTCGTTTCCTCCTCCTCCTCCTCTTCCTGATTTAGGAAAAAGAAGAACCAACCTTTTGGCTGAAAAGATCCCATTGTTCCTCAGGGCAAATGTAAAAACAAAAAAAAAACAGAGAGAGAGATCTAGAAAACTGATGCAAATCTAGTTTTTTTCACATACTTTGAGGTCAACTGGCGGCGCATCCTTCACGCGGCTGTCAGACTGTTTCATAAATTTGGAATATACGTTGCACGGAGGTTTAAGAATGTGATCGTTGGGTGTTTCGTCAGAGCCCTTGCCGCTTTCCATCTGGTGGTGAAACGAAAGTGCGAATCCTCGTGTTCCAACAGGAGAGAATATATATATAGCGAGGACAGAATGAATGAGAGCTGGAAGGGACCTTGGAGGTCTTCTAGTCCAGCCCCCTGCTCAAGCAGGAGAACCTATACCCAGGATGGCAAACCTATGGCACACGTGCCCAATGTGGCATGCGCGCTACGGCTCGGAAGTTTGCCTTTTCCAGAGCGCGGCCCCAATGAGAGTCGGGGCGTGTGACTGGTGCTCTCTGAGCTTGGCGCTTCTTTCGCGGACATTTTATCACCCAAGTAGGTAACGTCATCGGTGCTAGTGGAAGTGTGGGTTTTGCTCCCAGAATACACTTAACGGGTAGTCCTCAACCCCCGGCCATCATTGAACCCTGTTTTTTGTTGCTAAGCGAGGCGTTTGTTAAGTGAGTTTTGCCCCCCCCCAATTTCACCACCTGTCTTGCCATGGTTGTTAAGTGAATCTGACTTCCCCATTAACCAATAAAGGGTGATCCCATGACCCTTGGACTTAGCAACAGTCATAAATACGAGTCAGTTGTTAAGCATCTCAAGTTTGATCACTTGACCATGGGGATGCTTCAAAGTGTGAAAAAATGGTTTGAAGTCTCACTTTTTTCGGCGCCTTGTAACTGAACCGTCACTAAATGAACTGTTTTAAGTTGGGGGCTACTTTTATACTGCTTAATGTTGAAAGCTAAGTAAATGAACGTCGAAACTGCAGCTAGTTTATAGAAATCGTAGCAAAATTCAATCCTAATTGTCCTTGAAATGCAGAGTATTGAGAGCATCTTACCTTGCCTGTTGCTGGAAAATAATTTTGCTAGGAAGTTTGTTTTTATATATACGTGAATTTATATTCTGAGGAGTGAAAATGTATTTTAAAGGGAATTTTGTGTAGATTCAGCACCTCAAATTTGCTTTCTCTTGTGCGTTACTGCAGTCCGGATGTATGCTTTTGAAATATGCAGCGAATGTTACATATTTTACTGTAATGAAAATTTTCTTTTAAGAGCCCTGCTACAAATAAAATGCCTTTATAATGCATCTTTTAATAAGGTAAAATGTCCTTTCCGTTTATATGTGAAGGGGGGGGGGAATGTTTATCTGTATTGACTACATTTCAATCAGTTGGTTTCCAGCTTCTATTAAGCTTATGCAGCAAAATCTCAATTTAATGGACCTTTTGGAGGGCTTGTCCATTAAACCCAAATTTATTTCTCTTAACATCAGTTTGCATCAATTACACAATTATGCAATTGACATTAATGGCACATTTGCAATAAACCCTCTTTTTAATGGACAGGTCTTTGATTTAATGACTATTCATCCATGAAATGCAGATGAAGTTTTGAATGAAAGATTTATCTGTTGTATCCTTTTGCTGCAAAATTGAGGTCTGCTCTGCCTTCCTCCCCACAATCTGCGTCCTCATTTTACCAACCTCGGAAGGACGGAAGGCTGAGTCAACCTTGAGCCTGGTGAGAATCGAACTGCTGGGAGCCAGCAGTCAGAAGAAGTAGCCTGCAATATCGCATTCTAACTGTGCCAACATGGCTTTAGTCATCAGGATATTGATGATTAAGAGTTATTATAAATTTACAGATTTACAGGAAACACAACAGTTCCTTTAGTGACTATTCAAAGCTACCGTGGCAGTGAAAAAAAAGCGACTCCTATCATTTTGCACACTTAATGACCGATGCAGCATTCCCCCATGGTTACATGATCAAAACTTTAAAGTGCTTGGCAACTGACTCATATTTATGATGGGTTCAATGTGTCCCCGGGGGTCCCAAGCAGAGACAATGGGGAAAACAGATTCTTTGAACCACTGTGTTACTAACTCTACAACTGCAGTGATTCACTTAACAAGTGTGGCAAAAAAAGACATAAAAGGGGGCAAAACTCACTTAACGAATGTCTCGCTTAGCAACATAAATTTTGAGGTCCATTGTGGTCGTGAGCTGAGAACTTTCTGTATAAGATTTGAGGCAATCAAAACTATATCAATCTCTATCTATCTATCTATCTATCTATCTATCTATCTATCTATCTATCTATCTATCTATCTATCTATCTATCATCTAAGAGCCAAGGGTGCACAGTGGTTAGAATGCAGTACTGCAGGCTACTTCAGCTGACTGCTAGCTGCAGTTCGGCAGTTCAAATCTCACTGTGACTCAACCTTCCATCCTTCCGAGGTGGGTAAAATGAGGACCCAGATTGTTGGGGGCAAGAGGCCGACTCTGTAAACCATTTAGAGAGGAGTGTAAAAGCGCTATGAAGCGTATATAAGTGCAAGTGTTCTATCTGTCATCCATCCATCCATGTGCGTCTGTGTGTCTCTCTCTTTCTCTATTTTTATCTATCATCCATCTGTCTGTCTAATCTGTCTCTCTCTTTTTCTTTCTATCTATCATCCATCTATCCATGTGTGTCTGTCCGTCCGTCTCTCTCTCTCTCTATTTTTATCTATCTATCTATCAATCTATCTATCATCCATCCATGTCTCTCTCTCTCTCTCTCTTTATTTTTATCTATCATCCATCTGTCTGTCTGTCTAATCTGTCTCTTTCTATCTATCATCCATCCATGTGTGTCCGTCCATCTCTCTCTATTTTATCTATCTATCCATCCATCCATCCATCCATCCATCCATCCATCCATCCATCCATCCATCCATCCATTAATCCATGTCTGTCTGTCTAATCTATGTCTGTCTGTCTCCTACCACCTATCCTCTCCCCCTCCCTTCTCTTCCCCGCCTCCCTCCCTATCAATCCATCTATCTGGCTTCCTGTAGTAGTTGAGACCCTGTTAGTCCAGGCTCCTGGGCAGGCAGCCTTCCCATAACAGCCTTGATTGATTGTTAAGATCGTCAGAGAGCCGCTGCTGCTCCCGTGTGCTCAGGCTGACATCTTGGGCTGGTTTTTCCTCCCCCCCCCTTTTCCTTTCTCTAGTAGCGGGTCTCTACGGACCGCAAATGCTTTGTGAGGTGCCCGTTGTTACTTCAGAGGTGTTCTGAAGGGCTCTCTAGGCCCCTCCTGCACGGAGGGCACTTACTCTGGCCTTTATCCTCTCCCATTCTCGGAGCGCAAACGCATCCGTATTATTTTTATTAGCAGAAACAGATTCTAGCCCGTGCAAGCAGTCCTTGATTTGCAACCTTTCATTAAGTTACTTAAGTTCGAGGTTAAAATGGCACTGAAAAAAGTGGCTTGCGGCCGTTTTTCACACTTACGACCATTGCAGTGTCCCCGGGTCTTGTCATCCCCTTTTGCGACCTTCCGACGAGCCAAGTTAATGAGGAAGCCAGATTCACTTAACAACTATGCTACTAACCTCTCAGTGAACCTAAGCGGTTCACTTAACAACTGTGGCAAGAAAGGTCGTAAAGTAGGACAAAAATCACTGAACAAACGCCTCGCTTGGCAACATAAACGCTGGGCTCGATGGCGGTTGTAAGCCGAGGACTACCCACACTGCCTGGTCTTATCTTTTGCCATGGGGCGGGGGTCTGTATCTCAGATCTCTAATCCAGTTTCAGGGCCTTTATCACATTTACATGAATACCAGCCTGCAGTATCAAAAACTTCAGCATCAGTGCTGTTTTTTTTTCAGCCGCTCTGGGAACCTTCTTCTCGCGCGGAAATTGGTCTGCTCTGGTTTTGTTCTTGTGAGAAGACTTTGAGACGATCTCAAAGCGCGCCTGTTTTTTTTGTGTTTTTTTTGTAAGACGGTTGTGCAAAAAAGGATATCGGTCATCCTCCCATTGTTCTCTTCCATTCTGACTTGCTGGAGTCCGGCGGATATCTCGAGAGCCTCGTCCAGTGAGAACATAACAGGGTGTTTGTTTTCGTTGGCGCTCGACAATCCTGTGGCCATTCAGCTGCTCTGGTACTCCATAATGGCTCACTTTTTCTCCTGCCCGCATAAAACCTCCTTAACGGCGAACGTGGATATTCAGCGCTTGATTATAGAACAGGAGCGTCAAACTCTTAATTCCGTGATGGCAAACCTATGGCACGCCTGCCACAGTTTGCACGCAGAGTGCTCTGCGGGAACGCAAGCCATCGCCTCAGCTCAGCTCCACAGTGCATGAGCGCACAGCTCCTGCCAGCCAGCTGGTTTTTGGGTCTCCAACACGCATGCGTAGGGGGCGGGGCACATGTGGAAGATGCACACACATGCGCTGGGGGAGCACACAAGGGGGTGTCGCGTGTGAATGCACAGGGATCATGCATGCATGCACAGGGCAGTGCACATGGGGGGGTCGCCTGCGCATATGCAGGGGGTGGGGCGCATTGCATTATGGGTGTGTGTGTGCATGCGCGCTCTCGGCACTCTGTGTTGAAAAGGTTAGCCATCAGTGCTCTATTTCATTGAGGGTCACATCAATTTTGATCTCGGGGTGCGGAGGGGCGCGGCCAGCTTGACATCACTCGTGTCGGTGGCGCTTACGGTGGCCCGAGCACTCTGCCAGTAAAAATGGGCTCCCAAGCTCCATTTTAGGCTGCGATGGCCTCTTGCAACCTTCTGCCAGTGAAATCGGAACGCGGAGCCCTCCCGAGTTCCATTTTCGCTGGCAGAGGCACCATGGGCCAGTCCTTTGCTGTTTCCAGGGCGGCCCCGTAGGCCAGATCTAAGCATCCTGTGGGCCGGATCCGGCCCCCGGGCCCTGAGTTTGATACCCCTGTTATAGACAATCAAGGTAAAAAGAACATGGTTGCTGAATCTTCGCTGCCTGGGTTATTCGTTTCTCAATTTTAATATGTGTTTTAAAAAACAGCTTAAAATCCAGGGTCCCTTGACTCTACACAGACAGTCCTCCACAGTTCATTTAATGACCATTTGAAGTTACAATGGCCCTGAAGAAAAGTGACTTACGTCCGTTTTTCACGCCAACGGCTGTTGCAGCATCCCCAAAGTCACGTGATCAAAATCCAGGTGCTTGGCCGCTTACTCCTAGTTATGACCGTTGCAGTGTCCCGGAGTCACATGATCCCCTCTTGCGACCTTCTGAGGAAGCCAGATTCATTAAACAACCCCATTGCTAACCTGATACGTGCAGAGAGTCACTTAATGACGGTGGCAAGAAAAGAAGAGTCATAAAATGGGGCAAAACTCAACAACTATCTCGCTTGGCAATACAAATTTTGGACTGAATTATGGTTCTGCCTTGAAGACTTTGTTTTAATTTTTTGAAATCTTTCAAGTTCCACATCTTGCTTTCGTATAAAGGATAATGGACAGGACCTGTAGCCATATCCGAGCAAAAGCGTGGAGAGAATTCTCACTGTCTTTTTTGCTTACGAAGCCTTAGCTACACCACTCACAAATCTGCAGAGTTACCGCCTTTTCCTAGATCAGGGGTCGGCCACCTCAAACACTCAAAAGAGCCACAAAGGCCCTAATCGGAAGCCCGCGGTTCAATTCTGGAGCTAATCAGAAGTCCAGTTCCCCCACCATAGAGTCTCCTCCTAGCGCGGTGTCCTTTTTCCTCTTCCTGTCCTAACCAAAAGCCCTATCAATTGTGGAGTCGACTCGCGACAGGGAGCCGCAGCAGAGGGATGAAAGAGCCACATGCAGCTCCAGAGCTGCGCATTGCCCACTCCTATCTTAGACCAATAAATAACGTTATTTATTTAGACCGGATTGCTCATTGATTGTGGATTAGTGATCAAGAAGAACTTCAGACCTTGGTGATTGGTAATTTCTATCCTGCCGCTGTTTCTGTGGAAGAACCTGTGGCTCATCATGATAGAAAACAGTTTGTTCCGGGAAGGACGTGTGTATATTTATATGGTTGCGCAAAGCATTGGAACATAACATCTGAGCGTGGGGCAAAGCCTGCTAAGGGATTAAATGAAGCCCTAGTTGGAGGGGAAATGGGACCTTTGGGAAACAACGGGGACAGTTGCTTGGAGACTGTAGATCACATCTGTGGATAGACAACTCTGTGACTGTTGGAGAGGTTACCAGGGAAGGCTTTGGGGCAGGGGTGAAATGCTACCAGTTCGGGCTGGTTCGTCCAAACCTGTAATAAAAAATGCTACCAGTTCACCCGAACCGGTACCATGTTTCCCTGAAAATAAGACAGGGTCTTATTTTCTTTTTGCCCCCCCCCCCCAAATAAGCACTTGGCCTTATTTTCAGGGAGGTCTTATTATTTTTGAGGTGCAGGAGGCGGTGAGCGTGGTCACCTCACGGCTGCTGCCGTGTTGCAATATTTTCAGGCAGGGCTTATTTTCGCGCATGCGCTCAAAAGCCCAATTGGGCTTATTATCCGGGGAAGTCTTATTTTCAGGGAAACAAACAGAGTAGTAAAAAAAATGCTACCGGTTCGGGCAAACCTGTAGTCAAACCTGTGCGAACTCAGCTGTGTTGTGCAATTTATATTCGCTAGAAATCCTGCGCCACAGCTGATTGTTGCGCAGCTGACTGACGGAACTTTTTAAAAACTTTTTTTTTTAAGTTTAAAAGTTCAGGCACACCTGTAGTAAAAAAAATGCTTTAAAAAGGTTTTTAAAAGTTCTGACAATCAGCTGTGACTCACGATTTATATCCGCTTGGTTTGTAGTAAATCTAAATCACGCGGCACAGCTCAAACCCCCCCCTCCATTGTTGTTCTACTTACCTTTGCAGACTCAGAAAAGGCTTGTTTGCGCCTGCGGTGCGCCTGCGGTGCGCGAAGCAAACCGGTAGCAGATTTCAGAGCATTTCACCTCTGCTTTGGGGGGTTACAGATTTGGGGTTTTTTTTGGAGAAAGGACCTCGCTGGTGTTCGTTTACAAAATACTCTTTTTGACCACTTTGTGTTGGCCTGATCCAGGCAGTCCTCGGCTTAGGACCACAACGGAGCCCGAAGTATCTGTTGCTAAGCGAGACAGTAAAGTGAGTTTGGCCCCATTTCACGGCCTTTCTTGGTGCCGTCGTTCAGCGAACCACTGCAGTTGCCAAGTTAGCAATATGGTCGTTAAGTGAATCTGACTTTGACTTCTGCTTGTCAGAGGATCACAAAAAGGGGATCGCATGATCTCCTCCCTCAGGGCACTGCAACCGTCATAAATGTGAGTCAGGTTGCCGAGCATCCGAATTTTGATCACGCGACCATAGGGAATGCTGCCATAGCTGTAAGTGTGCACAGCGGTCAGAAGTCACTTTTTCTCAGTGCCGTCGTAACTTCGAATCGCCCCCTAAGTGAATTGTCGTAAGCCGAGGGCTACTTGTACGGGCTTATGTTTTTATTCTGAATTTACATAATTTACAAAAGGCAGGAGGGTACTATTGTGGCTGAGTGCAGTTTTTGTCAAGTGTCCCACCGTATAAACGAGAGAAGAAAACAAATTTTTTGTTTTGTGGCGCTATTTCAGAATATATTCTCGGGTGCAAATCAAGGCATTGTTTTAGTCGTTTTGCTGAAGGTAGTTCAGTCATACTTTCCTATTGGCCTAGTAAAAAATAGATCCTCTCCTTTTGGAAGATTCCTCATCCCATGGCAACTAGATAAATTTACTTTTAGAAAATTTGAGGGCGGGAGAAGCTAAGGCGCAAAACTTAATGCGGGCGAAGCAAGGATTATGGTAAAATACCCGTCAAAAAGGCCAGCTGTGAATTATTACTTCTGTTTGGGAAGTGTTCATTTACTGTTTTGCACACAGAAGTGCAAAAAGTGTAGAAATATGCCGTCTGCGAGAGTCATCAGGGAAAAACGATGTTCATAGTTGTCAGCGGCAAAAGAAAAATGGAAGATAAATTCTATTTTTGGCATTTTGTGGCGGCACTGATTGTACAGCTTTGTGAGTTGGCGTGACAACCTGAACTCACTTAATATTGCTATCCTCCGGAACTTAAAATATATTACCTATTTAGCTTTCGTTAGCCCCTGCTAACATCGTCAAGAGTGTAAAAACTACCATTGATGAGGTGTCTGCCTTTATACATCATTAATCAATTTGTTTCTTCTTTTATAACTTCACCTGCCAATTACCTCCAATAGACCGATTAGATCCCACAGATTAGGCCTCCTCCGAATTCCATCTACTGGCCAATGCCGACTGGCGACCACCCGGAGGAGGGCCTTCTCTGTGGCTGCTCTGGCCCTTTGGAACGAGCTCCCCGTGGAGATTCGGACCCTCACCACCCTCCAGGCCTTCCGCAAAGCCCTTAAAACCTGGCTGTTCCGACAGGCCTGGGGCTAATGAGTTTTTTGTCCCCCCTCGAATGGTATGGTTGTTGAGTGTTTTAAATTGTGGTATTGTTTTGTTCGTGTTCTTTTTTTTCTTATTTGTACCCCACCCACCCCCCGACTTGGTTGTGAGCCGCCCTGAGTCCCCTCCGGGGAATAGGGCGGCATAGAAATATAATAAACTCAACTCAACCTAGAATTCATATTTTTAGGAATATATTCAATCAATCAATCAATCAATCAAACAAACAAGAGTAATGTATGTATGTATATGTATATATGTGTGTGTGTTATATTTTTACATTAGTGAAAATGGGTTCCTGTGTGATAATGTGGAACTCTATAATGTAGCACAACAAATTTATCTCTCATTTGTCATTTTTTTCATAAGCAGTACTGTCTCGTAAGCCGTCCGTAATCTCCAAATCTAATAGATACGTAGATAAATAAATAGCAATAATAGAGGTCCTACTCATGGAGGAAAAAATGAATGTTTTGAATTAAAATGTTTCTCTTCCCCCAGAACTACAGTCCTGGATACAGGTAATCCTCAACTTATCACCACGACTGAGCCCAACATTTCCGTTGATAAGTGAGGCATTTGTTAAGGGAAATTTGCCTGATTTTACGACCTTTCTTGCCACACTTGTTAAGTGAATCACTGCAGTTGTTACGTTAGTAACATGGTCATTATGTGAGTCTCATCAGGACTACCTCTACTATATTTGCCCTTACAATCGATGCTGTGATGCACTCAGCAGCACCTAATCCTGATAAAGTTAGGATAGACTTAGTTGTTCTGACCGAGGCTTCCCAAGAGGATGAAGCAAACTCCTTATCCATACAAAAACCCCTTTTATTCATTGACACTGAATTCCGCTCATTCACATCCAGCAAAGTCTTTCAAGGGAGGATTTACAGTCACAGACCTTATCTGGCTTGGAGAGATGCCAGGCTGATATCTGCAAAACTTGGCAAGGAGTCTCGGAGAGTCACAAACCAATTAAGCGAACTAATTGTCTCCTGCAAACTCCACTCCCTTTTCGCTCCTCTTTTATGTCCTCTGGGAGGGGCCATTCATCCTCCACCGGTGGCCTTACTCCCAATTCGACCCCTGTTCTTCAGCTGTTCCCTTCCTCTGGCAACTCTGTGCATGCGCACACTGGGAACAGGCTCCAGCTGTTCTTCTGCCTCACTGATGTCTGACTCCGAAGGCAGCTGATAACTGGCCTACGGCTCTGGCCCCCTCTCTGCCTCCGACACAGAGCCCTCCTCAGAGCCCTCCCCAGACTCCAGGACTGGCCCATCTTCCTCCCCAACCTCCCCACTGTCCGAATCTGCTGCCAGCTCTGCTGGCGGGCCACAACATTAGGTCCATCAAAGCTTAAGGAAACTTTACCCGTAACCAAGTTTGGAGACCCCGGGGTGTAGCCTAATAAATCCTCCTTTTTAATCTGAATTAATTCTAGGTGAAAAGAGATTTAGAAGAGGGCATTGCAGATTCTTCCCTCGTCAAGTCTTCGGGGGAATTAACAAAGACTGATACTTCAGTGGTTATTTCTGCCTTTCCATGCCCATTAGCTTCAAAATGACTCTGTGGATGCTTTTATCATGAATATTGATGAATACTCTGCACAGTTTCCATCCTTGCTGATTATCTAGTCTAGGGGGACATGATCTATGAACATGTCCTGTTGGGGGCTGCTAGATGGATGTGTTTGCAAGACTTCTGCCAATATATTCTTTTGATCTCTCCTGAATAAAACATTTTCCCCCTTGCCTTGAAGCTTAATGAAAAATTACACTACTTTGCACCAGTACTGAAAGTTTTGTGAGCCAGTGAGAAAACTTTTTATCATTTTATACTGATTTAAAATAAGACAGACTTTTTTCTCCCCGAAGTGGTTTTAAACACAATCAGGGTGTTGAATTTTCAGTGAATTCACACCTGCAGCTTTACGATGGGTTGCAATTCTTACTAGCAATTCTATCCATTCTAGGATCCAATAACATTTCAAACAACAATTTATAGATAATACAACAGTAAGATGGCTTGCCCATAACGACAGCTCTATTATTAGTAATTTTGGTTGGCGATTTAATTGCTGATTTTTAAAATTGTTTGGGTTTTTTTTTTATGACTGTATGCCGTCCAGAGTCAAGATTTAACAGAATTGGAAGGGACCTTGGAGGTCTTCTAGTCTGACCCCCTGCTCAAGCAGGAAACCCCGTACCATTCCAGACAAATGGCTGTCCAATCTTTTCTTTGAAACCTCCAGTGTTGGAGCATCCCACAACTTCTGGAAGCAAGCCATTCCAGCCGATTAATTATTGTTAACTGTCAGGAAATTTCTCCTTATTCCACACTGCCTCTCTGTCTTTTTATGGTTGTCCTATCTCTTCTTAAAAAGCTCCAGTGAATGGCACACCCACAACTTCTGGAGGCAAGTCGCCCCACTGTTTATTTGTTCTCACTGTTAGGAAACCTATATTTGTGACACGGGTCGCTGTATAAATATGATAAATTTAAAAACTGCCATTAACAGTCAGGAAATAAATAAATAATTTCAGTAAGTCAGCATTTTAGTTTTAAATATCTGATAGGGGAAGGTCGGAAGAGAATACTGTTTGCCTTCCTTCCTTCCATCCATCCATCCATCCATCCATCCATCCTTCCTTCCTTCCTTCCTTCCATCCTTCCTTCCATCCATGCATCCATCCATGCATCCATCCTTCCATCCATGCATCCATCCATCCTTTCTTCCTCCCATCCATCCATCCATCCATCCTTCCTTCCTTCCTTCCTTCCTTCCTTCCTTCCTTCCTTCCTTCCTTCCTTCCTTCCATCCATCCATCCATCCATCCATCCATCCATCCATCCATCCTTCCTTCCTTCCATCCATGCATCCATCCTTCCTTCCATCCATGCATCCATCCATCCTTCCTTCCTCCCATCCATCCAGCCATGCATCCTTCCTTCCTTCCTTCCTTCCTTCCTTCCTTCCTTCCTTCCTTCCTTCCTTCCTTCCTTCCTTCCTTCCTTCCATCCATCCATCCATCCATCCATCCATTTGTGATGTTATCTGGCAGGTTTTGCAATATTCCTGTAACTCAGTGTGTGCAGCCCTTGTGGCTGTGGGAGAAATTGAGAGAATTCACCCTGTCCTTTATTTTTGTGGTTTTTTTTAAAAAAAACTGTAATTTGTGGAAGGCTCTTGAAAGGACATCATTCCCCCCCCCTTTTTTTTTTGTAAACTAAGTGCACCCGATAGCATGGACGATTTTTACGCCCACTTTATTCTCTGAGATGCAAACCGCATAACCGCCTACACAATAGCCAAGCTTCTTATCGCAGCAGTTAAAACAAGGCAGCAACGAACATCAAACACGCACAGTCCTCCTTTCGCTTTCCTTGTCTTTAAACTCTCTTTTGTTTTATCGCTTGCTGATGTCGGGCTGCAAATAGATAATTTGAATCTGAGTACCATCTATGCCCTGCTGCGAGTGTGTGAAAGTTGTCACCTGTAATTTATAGCTGCCTCCGGGGGATTCCAGAATTAAAATCTTTTAGGAATAAAGAGCAAAACAGATTCTTAAAATGTGAAGCCGCCGTATTCCCCTCCCCCCCGTAATTATTATTTTGTCTAACGAGGCAAACCAAAGTTTCTAGAACCAAATAAGGGAGGATGGAAAGGACATTCTTAATGGCTCTGTGATAATATCTTAATTGATGAAGATCTAGAGGTAGTACAACCACAATTGAGCCCAAAATTTCTGTTGCTAACTGAGTCATTTGTTAAGTGAATTTTGTACCTGTATTGAGGACTAACTAGTTTCGCGACGAAATGATGTGATCGGGCAGTGCAGGAGAAATCCGGTTCAATCCGTTGGCTCAGTGGTGGTCGGTGATTGAAACACATAAGGGAATATCGCTCCCGCTGCCTTGACTCTGGAAGCAGTTCCAAAGGTGGATGGCGTAGACATTTTGGTGGGGTACCGACATTTAATACTGTAAGGAGCCCCGACCGCTCCTGAGTGAAGGAGTGGAACATCTACCAGTTTGAACTGAGGTAATGGAATGTGAGGAAACTGGCAGTTGGAACAGAGTTCTTCTCAGGTGAGGAGAGGGAGAAGAATGTCTAACTCCTTAGCATCAAAGCATGTTAATATAAGGCAACTGGCAGTTGGAACAGAGTTCTTTTCAGGTGGGGAGGGGGAGTAGAACTCCTTACCATCAGGGCGTGTTAATTACTGTATAAGAAATACAAATGATCTGATGGTCATGTCGAAAAATCCTTTCTTAGCAAAAAACACTTAGAAGGCAAGAGGACCATAGCTGCCGAATGTCACATTTGTAGGCTTTTTTGTTCTGGAGGTTTTGTGATGATGTGTGAGTGGTATTTCGCATTCTATCTATCTATCTATCTATCTATCTATCTATCTATCTATCTATCTATCTATCTATCTATCTATCATCTATCTTATCAATAGATAGATATAGATATAGATTGAGGATCCTTTTCTGGTTGTCTTGTCAAAAAATATAATTCTGTATATTAAAGAATCATAAATGTTCTCCTGCTTGAACAGAAGAGCAACTTGGAAAATATTACGTTTATTTTTTGGAGTAGCCTGTTTGCAACCTTGTAGTGCAATCTTAACAGAAGCTAGTCTTAACCCATCAACATTGCAAATGCAGAGCAAATAACATTTTTTTTTCTTTAGAGATAAATAAATCCCTCGCTTTCTATCCTGTCCTCCCAAACGCTTCCTCTACAAGTGCACTTAATTGGTTTAGGCAAAGAAATTCTTTCACTTGGAGGAGGAGAAGAAAGGTACGAGGAAAAAAGAAAAAGGAAATAAAATGACGAATAACCAAAGCTCCTTAAAAGAACGGCTTAGCCATGGTTTGATGAGCAGTGAAGTTCCCTTTTTAAAAATCAGCTTTGGTGGCATAATCCCACCGAGTCCCGATGGGGATTGGAAATCTAGGTTAGGTTCAAACATGCCTACTGCAGATTGTCCCTTCAAATTGCTCGGCTTCCTTTTTTAGTAAGGTAAAATTAAAGATTCCTCTCGCACATATGTGCTAGTCGTCCCCGACTCTAGGGGGGCGGTGCTCATCTCCATTTCAAAGCCGAAGAGCCAGCGCTGTCCAAAGACGTCTCCGTGGTCATGTGGCCGGCATGACTCAACGCCCGAAGGCGCACGGAACGCTGTTCCCTTCCCACCAAAGGTGGTCCCTATTTTTCTACTTGCATTTTTTTACCTGCTTCCGAACTGCTAGGTTGTCAGAAGCTGGGACAAGTCACGGGAGCTCACTCCCTTACGCGGTGCTAGGGATTCGAACAGCCCAACTGCTGATCTTTCTGATCGACAAGCTCAGTGCCTGAGCCACTGAGCCACTGCGTCCCTAGTATTATTATACCAACCAGGAATTACACTTTTGCATGAATAACTGTCTTAAGTTGTAAAACAAATTAAACTTTAACCACGTCCCTTTTTTTAAAATTAGGAATGATCAAAAGGAATGTTCCCCAATTAATCTGGGAGGAAGCTTCCTCCCAAAATTTGACTTTTTAATTCTGTCCCCAGCAGTAGCTGTGACAAGGGCCCATTTTTCAGAAGCTGTTCTGTTTTAACTGCTGATTACTAAGCAGGCCCGTGTTGTTTTGAACACGTAATTGAGCTCCGGTCCTAAATATGAGCCATTGCAACATTACATTCCTTTTTTTAAGAGAAAAAAAAAGAAAAGAAATCAACCCGCAGTATTCAACCAGTGGTGGGGTTATTGAAGTTGAAGGCCCAAGTACAAGGGGGTTTTCTAGGCTGTTTCTTTAATCTCTGCTGAGCTCGGTCACAAAAGGGACTTTTGTAGAAAAAGTGTGTGTGCCTCGGGGCTTAGCGGTCGGCAAATTGGAAGGGGGCACATTTGACATGCTTTGCCCGTTAAGGGAGCTGAGTTTTTAAAAGGGTTTTTATTTTTATTCTTCATGGGTTGAGATTGTGACTTTTAATAGTCTCGTGCATTAAGCTTGTATTTCACCTTCAGTTTTTCCTTTCCCTTCCTTTCCTCTCCGTCAATTTCCTTTCTTTTCCTCCTTTCCTTTCCCTTCCTCTCCTTTCTTCCCCATCAATTTCCTCTTTTCCTCCTTTCCCCATCGCTTTCCTTTCCTTTCCCCTCCTCTCCTTCCTTCCCCATCAATGTCCTTTCCTTTCTCTCCCTTTCTTTCCTTTCCCCCTCTTCCCTCTTTTTCTTTCCTTTCCTCCCTTCCCCATCAATTTCCTCTTTTCCTCCTCTCCTTTCCCTTCCTTCCTTCCCCATCGCTTTCCTTTCCTTTCTCTCCCTTTCTTTCCTTTCCCCCTTCCCTCTTTTTTTCCTTTTCCTCCCTTCCCTCGCTCCCCCCCCCTCTTCTGTAGGGATTCTCAGTCATCCAGGTCGTGGTTATCCCAAAGTTGCTTTTATAAGAGGCAACTGGACTTTTTCGTTTTTTTGTTGTCTTTGGAAACTTTTCACTTCTCATTCCAGAACCTTCTTCAGCTCTGATAGGATAGTAGGAATCCCTCCCCTCCCTACTTCTTTCCTCTCCTCCATCCATACCATATTCTATCTTTACATGGAGATGCCAGGGTCATACAACTACTCTACTCAGCTGAACCTTTAGATAAGGGGTGTCTAACGGCATCACATGACATATCGTGACTCCCCCCCCTTTTGCTAAACTGGGCGTGGCCAGCGAGTGACGCATCTGGCTCGCGGGCCGCGAGACACCCCTGCTTTAGATCAAGGCCCTAGCCTTCATCATAATGGGAGCCTCCGGGACCTACTCTCATCTGGGAAAGACTTTTTCTTAAAAGCATGAAATAAAAGGCAAACTTAAGAAAGATCAGGCTTTAAATGCTGAGCTGGCTGGACTTTTGCCAGTTCTGTTTGTAAACTCCCCCACTACTACTGCTTAACTCGCACCTCGCTCTGCGGTGAGTCAGGAGTAAAACCAACCGACAACAGCTTAAGTATTTTACTGGTCTCCAGGAATTGCTAAGAAACATTTTTTTTGTTGACAAAAAGGAAGTATAATAAAAGTTCTACTGACACAGTCGTGGCGAATTACTTTCATAATTTAAGAAATTCCTTTTCTGGCACCCTTCCAGATATCTATTGTAGAATACAATACAATAGCAGAGTTGGAAGGGGCCTTGGAGGTCTTCTAGTCCAACCCTCTGCCTAGGCAGGAAACCTTATACCGTTTCAGACAAATGGCTATCCAACATATTGCTAATGGGCTGTCCATATTTATGACCGTCGGTAGTTCTTGGCAAGCATAAAAGGTATCGCCTGACGCGGGTTACAAATTATTATTGTAACACTAGGTTGTTAACGTTTAATTTGTTTTACAACTTAAGACAGTTCATGCAAAAGTGTAATTCCTGGTTGGTATAATAATACTAGGGACGCGGTGGCTCAGTGGCTAAGTCACTGAGCTTGTCGATCAGAAAGGTTGCAGTTCGGCTGTTCAAATCCCTAGCACCGGGTAACGGAGTGAGCTCACGCTACTTGTCCCAGCTTCTGCCAACCTAGCAGTTCGAAAGCACGTTAAAAAATGCAAGTAGAAAAATAGGAACCACCTTTGGTGGGAAGATAACAGCGTTCCACGCGCCTTCGGCCACATGACCATGGAGACGTCTTCGGACAGCGCTGGCTCTCCGGCTTTGAAACGGAGATGAGCACCGCCCCCTAGAGTCAGGAACAACTAGCAAATATGTGCAAGGGGGACTTTTACCTTCATCTTCTAATAATACTGTTTCTACTACAGGTAGTCCACGACTTACAAAACATCCATTTAATGACCATTCAAAGTTACAAACTGAAAGAAGAGTTGTAAGAAGTACTTATGACCGTTGCAGCATCCCCATGGTCACATGATCAAAATTGGGACGCTTGGCAACTGTCTCGTATTTATGACGGTTGCAGTATTCCGGGGTGGTGGTGGTGGTGTCATGAGATCCTCTTTTGCATCCTTCTGACAAGCAAAGTTAAAATTGGGAAGCGGGGGGGAAACCAGAACCGCACGATTCACTTAAGAGCTTCGGTGAAATGGTCGTAAAAAGGGACACGGCTCACTTCACAACTGTCCGGCTTAGCAATGGAGGGTCAATTGCGGTCGTAAGTTGAGGTCGGCCTGTAACAATAAATTATAAATAAGAAAAGTCTGGTTTATCCTTTTTAGTCATATTGAAACAGGGAGAATATGTGATGATGATGATGATGATGATGATGTCTGATCCTTTGCCAGGGGTTATTTGTGCTGCTTTGCTTAAGATCTGATGCAGCAAAAGGTGGGAGATTTTACTTGAAATCATCTTGAAAATGATAAGACCCTCTAGGATAGTGGTGGCAAAACTTTTCGGTACCAAATGTACCTGTGCGCCGGAGCCAGGGGTGGGCTTCAAAATTTTTAGCAAGGGGGGTTCTTTGCCCAGTTGCTGGGTGGGCGTGGCCATGGTGGGCGTGGCCTAGTCAGCCGCCTGCACCATGACAGGGGGGGGGTGTTTTTGCCCTCCCCGGGCTCCAAAGGCTTTCTTTGAGCCTCCGGGAGAGTGAAAACGGCCTCCCCAGACTCTGGACGCTGGAAACCTTTTTCCCCCGAACTTCCTTCCGGTAGGCCCATTTTTTTCCCTCCCGGAGCCTCCGTGCGCGCCCTGCACTTACCTGCATCCAAAACGGGTCGTGTGGGGACTCCTGAGAGGAGTGGGGCGGGGTGACGCTTGAAGGCTGGCTGGCTCGCACGAACACGTGCGCTGGGAACCAGAAGAGCAGCTGGCGACGACGGTGCATGTGCCCACAGGGGGGGGGGCTCTGCGTGCCACCTCTGGCAGGTGTGCCACAGGTCGGCCGTCATGACTCTAGGAGAACGTTAAGAATTGTGGCTCCGCTGTTCGAGTTTCCCACATCGTCTTGTCCAAGAAATGAGCGTTTAAAAGAAAAGAAGAAGCCACCACAGCAAGGAGGCTTCCTGTACATTTCGGTAGTGTGGATTTTGCTCTTCGAATGCATGTCTGTTTTGTGGGTTTTCTTTTTGTTTTGTTTCTGTTTTCACCGAGGGAGAGTCAGGAAGAAGAATAAACAATGGCAAACGGAAAAAAAAGGCTTATTCTGAAGAGAAACTCCTGGATTTCAATGTACAAGGATATTTTTAAAGCTAGAAATTGATAACATCAGCATAGTCTGACTAGAAAAAAGTAGAGGTGCCATTCCAGTTGATTGAAAAGAGAATACAGAGTAAGAGAGTTGGAAGGGACCTTGGAGGTCTTCTAGTCCAGCCCCCTCAAGCAAGAGACCCTTTATCATTCTGGTCTCCTCCTCCTCCTCCTCCCTCTCCTCTTTCTTCTTCTTCTTCTTCTTCTCCACTTTCTTTTCTTCCTCCTCCTCCCTCTCCTCCTTCTCTTTCTTCTTCTCTTTCTCCTCTTTCTCCTCCTCTTCATCTTTCTTCTCCTCCTCCTCTACCACCTCTTTCTCCTCCTCCTCCCTCTTCTCCTTCTCTTTCTTCTTCTCCACTTTCTCTTCCTCCTCTTCCTCCTCCTCATCTTTCTTCTCTTCCTCCTCCTCCTCCTCCCTCGCCTCCTTCTCTTTCTTCTTCACTTTCTTCTCCTCTTTCTCCTCCTCTTCATCTTTCTTCTCCTCCTCCTCTACCACCTCTTTCTCCTTCTCTTTCTTCTTCTCCACTTTCTCCTCCTCCTCTTCCTCCTCCTCCTCCTCATCTTTCTTCTCTTCCTCCTCCTCCCCCCTCCTCCTTCTCTTTCTTCTTCTCTTTCTCCTCCTCTTTCTCCTCCTCTTCATCTTTCTTCTCCTCCTCTACCACCTCTTTCTCCTCCTCCTCCCTCTTCTCCTTCTCTTTCTTCTCCTCTTCCTCCTTCTTCTCCTCCTCCTCATCTTTCTTGTCTTCCTCCTCCTCCTCCCTCGTCTCCTTCTCTTTCTTCTTCACTTTCTCCTCCTCCCCCCCCTAATATCAGTCAATCTATTCTACACATTATGGTTTCAACCATATTTCCTATTTCCATTGAAAAATTAAGCTAAAGAACAAGATGTAATAACTGCTGAAAACCAGTGACATTTGACAGGTTAAAACAACGGCGAAAACGGAAGATCCCGCTTCCTTCCAAGTAACGAATTATTCTTCAAAAAGAAAAATAATAAAAGGCGGGATGAAAATAAATAAACAAGCTCGGGAACAATAAGATTATCCATTGCTGAGATGATTGAATTCATATTATGTTTCCAAAGGTTCCGGCTTCCATTGAGTATAAACTTTCTAGGGAAAAGAAAAACCCCAGTGGTGCTTTTTAGATTAATATTGTTTTATTCCCAGTGTACCAGGAAAGAGCCTGTCAGTACATAAATAAAATCTCTTTAATACATGTAGGTACAGATGGGAATGATGTTATGTGGAAAGGAGACTTCTGCATAGAAATAATAATGCCTGTTGGAGCATTTTTCAGTAGGAATTGTATCATGTGCTGATTTGGCTGTTGATTCAGTGGAAAAATAAAATATACACATATGGAAAAACTGTGCATTTGTGGACAAATATTAACCTAACGCACAATGTATTTTTGTTCCTCATTATTCCCGAACATAAGACCTCCCCAGATAATAAGCCAAATCGGGCTTTTGAGCACATGCGCTAAAATAAACCCTCCCTGAAAATATTTAAACGCATGCGCAGCCAGTCCCCGCCATTTCCTTTGGTTGCTGGCTGCGCAAACAATATGAGGTGAGGAGGCAAAAGGCCGGGGGGGTGGAAGGGAAATTGAAACATGCCCCACGCATCACACTCACCCTTACCTAACGGACTCTCCTGCAACCCTAGCCACCATGCCCCTTCTCTCACGCTAATGGCCCCCACAAAAAGAGCGGCAGGCCCAGCGACGCACCTGCTGCCCCACCCCTTCTCTACCGCCGTTTATTCCTGCAGCTCAGCGGTGCTTTGAAAAGCATCCAGCTGATGAGTGGCTGTATTGCGCTGCCAAATTGAGCTACTTTTGATCGCATCTACCCTGTTTTCCCGAAAATGAGACCTCCCCGGATAATAAGCCCAATCGGACTTTTGAGCGCTTGCACTAAAATAAACCCTCCCCGAAAATATTGCAACGCAGCAGCAGCCATGAGGTGACCACGCTCTCCACCCCCTGCACCGCAAAAATAATAAGGCCAGGGGGGGGGGCAAAAGATAATAAGGGGGGGGGGAGAAAATAAGACCCTGTCTTTATTTTCAGGAAACACGGTATGGTGCTGAAAAGGGGATTTATTTTCACTATTGGAACGACTCGTCCCATTTAAAAGTATTCTAATTCAGTTGCAATTAACTGATAACGTAGGCTAATTAATCTGAATTTTGTAAAGACAGTTCTTTGTGGGTCATGAGTACAATGGGGGTATGTGACACATTTTACGAAGCCGATCGTTGGAGCATTTCCTGTTGTGGCACTCAGAACCACTTTGAAAAACTCGCTATAGGAGTCATTCTAAAAGTGCCTAAAAGCCACTTGTGGTGTGGATTTTGATCAGCACTACCCAAAATTACACAAACTGGATTAAGATTTCTCTTGACGTGCTTTAATAATTTGCCTCAGGAAGCCGCTAGAAATGTTGTTTGTGTGTGTGTGTATGTATGTATGTATGTATGTATATGTGTGTGTGTGTGTGTTTTATTTGTGCTGATAAATAAATAAAACTAACTAAATAAATAAATTGTGCTGATAAATAAATAAAACACAAATATAACAAAGGCAACAGTAAAAATATTTAGAGTCACAACCCCTGGTAAGCCCCAATTATGGGAGGAAGCTAACTGCTTCCATCATCTGTCAATCGGCTCGTCACAAGAGTCCATCACGACAGAAACCCAATATTTTTACTGTTGCCTTTGTTACACATTTTGTGTTATATTTGTGCTGATAAATAAATAAATAAAGGGAGGCTAGTATAGATCTATTTCAAGCTATTTAGCTCTCATCATCCCAATAAGGGTATGGCTAGCTGATGAGAGCTAAATAGCTTGAAATAGATCTATATTAGTCTCCCTTTATTTATTTATCAGCACAAATATAACACACATAGACACACACACACACACACACACACACACACATATATAACTGATAAAGATATAGTAAATAAATTACACGGTGCGGTGCTGAACTTAATCTCAAAGAACACAAAGAGATAACGTTGCTCTCGCGCTAGTTTTGAATGGGGAATTGTACTCTTGCGGTTAAAAATAATCCTGCCTCTGTTCATGTGTGTGTCATTTCCCCACGCCCCTCACGTATCATGTGCTTCACAAGTAGAACTCAATGGGTTTTTAAATGAATTTAACATGGGAGAAAGTTATGCTAGAGCAAGGGCAGATGTCCAGGAAATCTGTAATCCATGTGACGGGATGTTGTCTCGATTCCCAGGAGGGAAGGAAGAAGAACATTCTAGAGCGGGAAGAGGCAACACAGTTTAAATCATTTGTGTGAGTGAAAGAGGGTGAAGACAGCTCCTCCCCAATAGTTCCCAGACTACAGGTAGTTCTTGACTTACAACCAGGGGTGGTTTTCACTTACCTCCCCCTTCCAGTCTGCAAATTCGGCCCTTTGCACATGCACCCAGCCAGAAAAACACCCCTAAATAGGACGATATAGAGCTGGGACGTGTGGGCAGGCCCACCCGCTATTTCCACTACCAGTTCGTGTGAACTGGTCCGAACCGGATTAATACCACCTCTCCTTATGACCCCATTTGAACCCCAACATTTCTGTTGTTAAGTGAGACATTTGTTAAAGTGAGTTTTGCCTCATTTTATGTCCTTCCTTGCCACAGTTGTTAAGTGAAACGCTGCAGTTGATCAGCCAGCAACCTAGTTGTTAAGGGGATCACATGACCTGCGGAGACCGCAACGGTCATAAATATGGACCAGTTGCCAAGCGTCTGAATTTTGATCACGTGGTGACGAAGATGCTGCAAAGGTTGTAACTCTGAAAAAATGGTCATAAGTCGCTTTTCTCAGTGCTGTTGTAACTTTGAACAGTCACTCAAGGAAGTCGCAGATTTCCTGTATGGGCTTATGGAGCTGATAACCTGCTTTAGGTTGGCAAGATTCTGTCTGCAAGTGAGGAACAATAAAAGAGCTTTGTCTTTCTTGGTTTTTGAAGCTTGGCCTACGTGATAATGTATAAAACTCTTTAGGGTCCTGGCAGAAGTTATTTTTGAAGGAGATTTAAATTAAGTTTCTCCGTGCTTAACCTGAAAATGAAATTATCACTTCGACCAAAATGCATGTTGCCTGTTCACCAGCAATTTACTAGTCTCGTTCTTGGAGTGCTTGGTTGAACTTCTGTTGCACAAAACACGTTATTGTTTTCTTTTCTTTATATGGTTTCCCCTTAGCAAACGATGTTGCGTTTGTTTTTGTGGCTTAGAATCCACGCAAACAGTTAAAGCTGATAAAAGGAGAGCTAACAAGCCCATAAAAATTCTTCTCTATTATTAGTCTTTACTGTATTACAGGACTGCATTCCTCTTTGAAGCTCAGCAGATGGGTGGAAAAAAAATAACAAGTGTCAGAAAATTGTGTACGTTCCTGTATCTTAAATCTTACTCTTGATTTGATTGGATTGATTTTATTTTATTATATTTATATGCCGCCCTTTCCCCCCGAAGGGGACTCAGGGCGGCTCACAATTCAAATCAGGAAAGGGGGTACAGACAAAAAATAAAAACGAAACATAACAATGCATAATTTAAAAACACACAACAGTCATACCATTCGAGACGGGGGCAACAGCTCTTTAGCCCCAGGCCTGTCGGAACAGCCAGGTTTTAAGGGCTTTGCGGAAGGCCTGGAGGGTGGTGAGGGTTCGAATCTCCACGGGGAGTTCGTTCCAGAGGGTCGGAGCAGCCACAGAGAAGGCCCTCCTCCGGGTAGTCGCCAGTCGACACTGGCCGGCGGATGGAATTCGGAGGAGGCCTAATCTGTGGGATCTAATCGGTCTAGTGGAGGTGATTGGCAGCAGGCAGTCTCTCAAGTACCCAGGTCCAATACCATGAAGGGCTTTATAAGTGACAACTAGCGCCTTGAAGCGTATCCGGAGACCAATAGGCAGCCTCTTATTTGGCTCATTTACACGGTCAATTTTTAATCACCAGTAGCTCCAGTATTTTTTTTCTGAACAGTTGGGTAGCTAATTCTAGAGTCCTTTTTTTTTCTCTCTCCCCTCTATTAGCTTGTCCCTAATTTTGGAAATAAGTGGTTCGCGGTGTAAATGTGAGGAAGCCTTTATAGTTTATGTAAATATAGAAGTTCATGGGGGAAAAAAAGTTGTAGAAGAAAATAGAGGAAAATATTCCTTTGAAGTAGAGGCAACGTGGAAAAAAAAGGATTTGGAGCCGTTAAATAAGTAACAATTTAGAACATTTTTAATTATAGAGACTGAGGAGGTTGTCAACAAAGTATAGAACAGAAAAGATCTACCCGACCATCACTGGGGAAAAAGAAGAAAATGTGAAAAAGAACAGATATAAGGATATACTGCCATGTAAGTCTGAATCTCTTCTCTTTAATAAGGTTGCAATCTTTCTGTTAACATTAACAGCGTTGTATGTGGGTGAATTAGAGCAGTGTTTCTCAACCTTGGCAACTTGAAGATATCTGGACTGTTGAGTTTTATTGTTTAATTTATTTTTGTTCACATTTCTTTTTGCACTGTCCTACACTCCCTTTCCTTTGTGATTGTAAGCTGCCCTGAGTCCCCTCAGGGAAAAGGGCGGCCTATAAATATTCAATAAATGAAAAAAATGAAATGAAAACTTCAACTCCCAGAATTCCCCAGCCAGCATTCGCTGGCTGGGGAATTCTGGGAGTTGAAGTCCAGACATCTTCAAGTTGCCAAGGTTGAGAAACACTGAATTAGAGGGTAATTATTTATAGAAAGGAATATTTTTTTTCCAAAGATGTTTCATCTGGCTAAATTAATCCTCCTTTTTATGTTTGCCACCCTTGCATTGTCTATTTAGAAATTCTCTCCAATTTTTGTGGCCAAACGAATGTAGCAAAAGTGTTTTTTTTAATCATCAAATATGCTATATATTAATAAATATGCCCATCTACTTTTCAAAAAAAGTCCTATTACAACTTGAGGGGAAAAGAGAGAAAAGCTGGAATGAATATTCACTGTGAGCAGAATATAGTTTCTGATCGTTTATTTGAACGTACATGATATTTAAGTGACAGCTTTAAATAAAACAAAAACCACTTTTGTGAATGTTTAACTAGACTTGAAGTGAAAGTTTAAATATGTCAACATTTCTCTTCTGTAGTGTTGGCATTTTAAATAATGACAATTGCCTTGTTTTGTTTTCTTTGGCTGCTTTTTAACTTCTTATCAGTAATTAAATTAATCTCTTTTCACTTCCTGTTGTGTGATTAGATTAGTGGGATGCTAAGACCACATATATTCCTCGATTTACAACCAGCCTTTTAATGACTGTCCTTGAAAAGATGGCTTTACAGCTTATAAAGCGCTTACAGCCATCGTAAAATGGCACATCTTTACAATATTATGATTTGCGTCTTGGTTGCCAAGAAGGTTCCTTGGAAGTCAGCTGGGATGCCAGCACAGGGGAGGGAGGGGGAGGGGAGCTGAAATTTCCCACGGGTTGCAGGAATGGAGCTGAAATCTTCAGCTGCTGTCCCATAAAGGATTGCACAGAGAAGAGGAGGGACACCCATGGTGGGGCTGCAGGAACAGAGCTGAATTCCTAAAGATTTTAGCTCTGCTCCTGCGGTCCTCCCCTCCCACCCACCCCCCCGAAAAAAAATCCCCTCTGTGCATGGAAGATATGAAATGAGGCTGCAGCAACATTTGAGATCAAAAGGGCTGCCTACCGGAAGGATTTCAGCTCCACGTAGAGTTGGGATCCTTTGGAAGCATCTCTTTTACTCTTATCTGATTGGCGACCTAGGAGACAGCTTAACGACTGCAACTAGAAAGTCCCTGGGGTTGTGGTTGTTGAGCGAAGGAGTCACATAAGCCATTTCCGAGAGCCAAGGTGGCGCAGTGGTTAGACTGCAGTACTGCAGCCACTTCAGCTGACTGTTAGCTGCAGTTCGGCGGTTCAAATCTCACCGGCTCAGGGTTGACTCAGCCTTCCATCCTTCCGAGGTGGGTAAAATGAGGACCCGGATTGTTGTTGGGGGCGATATGCTGACTCTGTAAACCGCTTAGAGAGGGCTGAAAGCCCTATGAAGCGGTATATAAGTCTAACTGCTATTGCTATTGCTATTTCGCCTAACAGTTTCTTTGCTCAACGACCCAAGATTCTGGCCTCAATTATGTTCATTTTCTGAGGGCTATTTCCACATACATCTAGGGTTAGCTAAAGGAATTGAGTTGTTATTTAAGAGGACTGCCTACAATTGGTATTTTTGTGCTAGGCAGCACCCCTCCTTAACTCGCGAAGTAATTTTTTCCCCAAAACCATCTGTATTTCAGTTGATCACAGTAGAGTTAAACTGACGTTAAAAACTCCCACCCAAGATTCTGACTACATCAATGCAAATTTCATTAAGGTACGTATTAATGTTATTATTACCCCGGGTAACATACGTGTGAATACCTCAAAAGACTTGACTTAAATTTCTCCCTAGAGATCCACTTCGGTATGGAAATATTGTGTGTGGTTGAGCTTGAATGCAAAGAAATTTTATTTTTAAAAAAACCAAAACAAGCAAAGAAAAGATGTAAACCCATTAGTGAAGGAAACAATAATTGCCAAACTAAGACAGCAAAATTAGTCACAAAACCAAAGGAAATAAAATCTCTAATTTTAGCAATAGGCAAATAACCTGTTTGACTGACTGTGGTAATTTGGACAGGGAGTAAGACGCCTTAATTAAAAGATTTGAATAAAATATATTAGTAAGTGAATTACTTTTAATTCATCGGCTGTTAGCATGTGATACGTATATTGCAAAGTACAAGCAAATGTTGAAACCCTTTTTTTTATTCCTGCCTTTGGAAATATAAACACGTTAATCATGAATTAGCATGTAATCCTTCCAGAAGGCAGAAGTAACTTACCATCATTTGTTCTGTTTATTTATATCACAGAAGCGATTCCTGCAATGGAATGGGATTCCCAAAGCAATTTATTATTATTATTATTATTATTTTTCTCTAACAATTTTCTTAAGAATTATGAATGAAAAGAATCAAAGCAAATACTAATTACTACAAAAATGCAAAGAGTAAAATAATAAAGAAAAAAAGGGAGGGAAGGAAAAAAGGAAGTGTAATTTTCCCCTTTACCCCAGTAAGTAAAACCAATTTTAATAGCACATCACCATCTCTAAATACAGTACAAGCTCAATAAATACATAAATAAATGCATGAATAAATACCTAAATACAATCTCTCTTTTAAGACACCTTTTAAGTTAAAAAGAAAATCTAAACATTTTGTCAATTGTTCATTGTCAGTAAAAGTTCACTAAGGGCAACCATACATAATTTTTCTTTCCTTTTAGCCCCTTTAAGCCAGAAATATTTCAGAATGTTAACATTCCGTGTATCCAGTATGTAAAATTTTGTCATTTTGTTTGTTATTTCTCATAAAATCCTTCGAGATCTTAACGGAACTCTCTTTGTGTATCCGGTAAAGAAAACTTTATCCAAGTCAGTTTCCTGGTTCGCTAGCAATACAGCCCCTTTAGGGAATACTCTACGTCACCCATCAGCTCCCTTTGTGTATCCATGAGCAGCTTACATAATGGAAAAGAATTATTATGGGTTAGATTTTAGGGCTCTGGATCCTCGCATCTGCAGTGCCTTCTCCTCAAAACCAGATCAGGCAATTCTTAATAGCTGAGTCCTTTAAATGAAAACTTCAAAATTGGGTGTTGGGTTTTGTTGACTTTTTAAAAATAAATAAATAAACCATTTTAACTTTGGGAAAACGAGGCCAATAGGAAGAGCGATCAGTTAAAGAAAACAATTCCTACGTTTTGCAATCTGTAGCTGGGGAGGGCGGGGGGGGAACCCCCCCCCTAACAACGCTCCCTGAACTTTTGGGCTGTTAAAACGCTGAATTTTTAGGTGAGGGTTTGTTATGAACTTGTATTTCATTCATAAAAAATGGTACATGTCTAGGATCTCTTTAATTATGCCTTTAAGTTTGAAAGGAGAGGAGAGCTTGTTGACATTCAGCATCCGTTTTTAAAATTGAGCTACTTTCGAATCGCATCTACCCTGTTTCCCCAAAAATAAGACCTCCCAATAAGCATGCGCTAAAATAAACCCCCGAAAATAAGCCCTCCCTGAAAATATTGCAGCACAGCAGCAGCCATGAGGTGACCACCCTCGCCGTCTCCTGCAGCTCAAAAATAATAAGACCTCCCCGAAAATAAGGCCAAGCGCTTATTTTGGGGAGGGGGAGGGGGGGTCAAAAGAAAATAAGACCCTGTCTTATTTTCAGGGAAACACGGTAACTTTGGAACAATCTTGGTTGGATTTTTTTTTATGCATGAGAGCAGTTCTTAAAATGCATCTGGTTCTGTAAATAATATTCATCATATTCATTTGCATGTTGCAATTTCAGGGAGTATATGGACCAAAAGCGTATGTGGCTACCCAGGGACCCCTTGCAAATACAGTAATTGATTTCTGGCGGATGATATGGGAGTACAATGTGGCGGTAAGTGTCTTAAGTACGGGTAGCTCTTAATTCACAACAGCTCCTGTAAGAGGTCAAAGTTTACAGCGGCGTTGAAAAAAGTGACTCACGACCGTTTTTCGCAGTTACGACCTTTGCAGCTTGTGTCCCTTTTTTCCAACCTTCCGGCAAGCAAAGTCAGCGGGGGAAGCCGGATTTCAATTGTGCAGCCGTGTCCCTAACTTAACTGCAGCGATTCGCTTAACAACGGCAGCAGGAAAGGTCGTAAAACGAGACAAAACATTCACCGAATTGTCTTAAAAAAATTAATTGCTTAGCACAGGAAGTTTGGGGCTTCATCGTAGTCAGAAGCCGAGGACTTCTTGTGCCTTTTGAGTCTGTAGGGCTGACGAGGATATGGAAGCTTCGGTTGGTAACAAAATGCAAACTCGCCCCTCGGCAGACAATTTTGGCAATGTTTTGTAGACACATTTGGTTGTATTTTTTTTCTTCCCTCCCCAGATTATCGTAATGGCCTGTCGGGAATTTGAAATGGGAAGGGTATGTATGAATCACATATTCATTTCCTTGCCAAATTTGCTATGGATGAGAATGGAATTAAAACTTGATTAAACGGTTTTAGATTTACTTAGCGTCAAAAAAAATTCTCTAGAGAAGACCACAACTAGTTTATTCATTTCGTTTTACTGACGTCTCAAGAGTCAGTTTTCAATCAAACAGCATCATTTTATTGCGCCGTGTAAATCAACCAGTTTATAATAATTCGCACACTGCTGAATTTTCAGACACCAAAGCAGATCCTAACATTACTGGGAAATTTCAAGTTCCAAAAACATTTAAATATGAAAAACCAGCCAAGTAAAAGGAGGCTCAGGGCCTAAGACGCTGAGCTTGTCAATCAGAAAGGTCGGCAGTTTAGCGGTTCGAATCCCTAACGCCGCGTAACGGAGTGAGCTCCCGTTCCTTGTCCCAGCTTCTGCCAACCTAGCAGTTCGAAAGCACCTAAAAATGCAGGTAGAAAAATAGGAACCACTTTTGGTGGGAAGGTAACAACGTTCCGTGCGCCTTCGGCATTTAGTCATGCCGGCCACATGACCACGGAGACATCTACGGACACCGCTGGCTCTTCAGCTTTGAAATGGAGATGAGCACTGCCCCCTAGAGTCGAGAACGACTAGCACCTATGTGCGAGGGGAACCTTTACCTTTATCCAGGTAAAGTCTAAAATGTATGCTTTTCAAAGTGTTTTTAAAACTTTCATTCTGCTTCACAGAAAAAATGTGAACGCTACTGGCCACTATATGGAGAAGAAAGCATCTCATTTGGACCATTCCACATTTCTTGCGTAAGTGTCTTTATTTCTTTATTTATCGGTAGCTTTTTAATGAAGTTGTAATTTGTGCCTAGTTGGGCGAATATCGAACACACAAACTCGTTTTGCATTCTTCTGCAGTTACCCAAATTAGTCACTAGTGGCTCTGAAGTGCTTTTACTTTGAATAGATTAATAATTGTATGAGAAGCAAAAGCAGATATTTAAAGTCTTGGCGATGCTACAACTTGTTCAGACAATAGATTAAAATAAAATAAAAATGTGTGCATTAATAATGGAGGATTTCCCCTCGAAATAATACTTCATAAATGAGGAATTGGACGTTAGTCTTATTCAGATGATAAGTTTAAAAAGAAACCATGCTATGGGTATGCCCTCGACATTTCCCCTCTTATCAATTCTGATGCAATTAGAAGATTGGCAGATTTTATTTCCACTCTTAAACTGCCACAGTTTGATGTTTTGCACAAACCTGGATAGATTGGTCAATCGGAGCAAACTTTACCGTTGCTTCCATCAAGCTTTATAAATCATGGTTTGAAGTTGGCTTGGTTTGGTGAGTGTATGTAAGGCTAAGTTAAATTGGGCGAAATTTTAATCTCTCCCTCTCTCTCTCTGTCTCTCTCTGTCTCTGTCTGTCTAGGAAGCTGAACAGGTCAGGACTGATTACTACATTAGAACCCTGCTGATTGAATATCAGAATGTAAGTAGATAAAATATCTCTTTGCTCCCATCAAGCTAAATGTGATAGGATGCTTATTTTGGCTGCCCCCAAAAGTGTGAAATTGTTTTGTTTGTGACAACGTGTTAATAGAATAAAGGAATGGCTCTCAGTTTGTGAGAGTCAGCAGGTAAATTCTGTTTAGCTTAGATCAGTGTCGGTGAACCTTTTTGGCACTGAGCCGAAACAGGAGCGTTCATGTGCCGGAAACCGGATGAGCGCCGGAAAGCCCACCGGTCCTCTGAAAACACCTTGGAACCTGGACTGAGCTGACTGTAGGTTTGCAAATAGGATTTAGATCAGGAGTGTCCAAACTTGGGGTCACTTTTAAGACTTGTGGGACTTCAACTCCCAGAATTCCTCAGCCAGCATGAATTCTGGGAATTGAAGTCCCCACAGGTCTTAAAGTGGCCCCTAATTTTAGATGCTTGGATCTTGCAATTTTTACAGGCAGGTTTCCAATGCACTAAAAGTATACAGAAGTTGAATATTACATCTTGTTCTTTTACCAAACCCAAGACACCACCCTGCCCCAAGTGCAGTTCTTTGATTTATTTTGATAAGACTATTGCATAGTACCCCAAATAAATAAAGATACATAAGTTGGAAATTTGGATTGCTTTAGGTTCTGTCTTTCTCCCATTATTGTGAAACTCAAGAGAAACGCCAGCTGGTTGTTCTGAACCTAGGCTTCCTGATAAAGCATAAATCATACGCTTAGTCCCAAAACCCCTCTTTTATTTAAACCGCTGTGAATGATGGTCATTCACAGCCTGCAGTGATTCACAAACAGTCTGCAAAGAGTCCGACAGAAGTCTGCCACAGTCTTTCAGGGTAAGGCTGATAAGCACCCACCTTTATCTCCCTTGAAAGGCTGCCAGAGACCTAATTGCCAATTAGTTTTGCAAGGCCAAATGGAGCACAGAGTCAAATGGAGCTTCAGAGTTTGAACCGAACAAAATGAACAAATTGCTTCCTGCAAAGGCTGACCTCCGTTTGCTCCTCTTTTATGTCTTATGGGAGGGGCCAATCATCTCCAAGCCTTACTCTCGAGTCACCCCTTTTTCCTTTAACTGTTCTTGTCTTCTGGCAACTCTGCGCATGCACGCACTGGGAACAGGCTCCCCCTGTTCCTCTGCCTCATTGATGTCAGACACCGGAGGCTCCAGAGGCAGCACATCACTACCAGATGGCCCTGGCCCCCTCTCTGCCTACGACACAGAGCCCTTGTCCGAGTCTTCCCCAGACTCCAGGACTGGCCCATGTTCCTCCCCAACCCTCCTCACTGTCTGAATCAGCTGCCAGCTCCACAGGCCGCCGGCAGACCCCAACACTGGTGTTCCAAATAGATCAGTCTTAGCAATTCGTGCAAAGCTATTGATACGAGTTCCTTTAGTGTGGTACAATTACCCGTCCCTAATGAGAAATTTAAGAAAAAGCACCCCGCTCAAAAGGGACGGTTTTATAAATAATGCAGCATCCTTCTTATCCTCCTAGGAATCGCGTAGAATCTATCAGTTTCATTATGTAAATTGGCCTGACCACGATGTCCCTTCATCCTTCGATTCTATTCTGGACATGATCAGTTTAATGAGAGAATATCAGGAGCACGAAGATGTTCCTATTTGCATACACTGCAGGTATGTTTGTTCGTTTTTTGATCGGGATTATTTCAGGAATTCAGTGAGTCACGATAGGAAAAAAAAATTGAGTCGTTTTTCTTTTTCTGAACAATGTGGGAAGAGCATTTTCTGCCCCTTTTAATATTTTTAAAGTGTGTATAATATCAGAAAAAAATGAGTATAATCAGAAAAAAAAATGATAAGAAAAGTATGTACTTAATGTTACATATCTTAACAGCAGCGAAGATTATATTCACACAATACTGGAAAAATGAAGATGTACCGCAAGATGAAGAAATAATCAGGAAGATACTTAATTGTGCAGAAATTTTTAAATTGGCATTGCAAATTAAACACAAGATGTAGAATATTAAAAGGTGTGGAGACTCTAGAAAGAGTCCAGAAGTTGTGAATGCTCCAATACTGGAGGTTTTTAAGAAGAGATTGGACAACCATTTGTCTAAAGTGGTGTAGGGTTTCCTGCCTAGGCAGTGGGTTGGACTAGAAGACCTCCAAGGTCCCTTCCAACTCTGTTATTCTATATTTTATATTATCAAACACGGAATATATTTTACCAAGGGTTGGAAAAAAGGGGTGGAGATTAGGAATGCAAATTTGTATTGTTAAGCAAAATTAAAAACCCAGAAAACACAATGTTTATTAAGCACCAAGAAATGTATTTAATAGAATATGAATAAAAATGAATACCGTATTTTTCGGAGTATAAGATGCACCTTTTTGCCTCCAAAAAGAGGCTGAGAATCTGGGTGCGTCTTATACTCTGAATGTGGCATGAGCCATACCTGATGGGAGGGGGGAGTGAGAGGTATAGTGGCGGCAATCGATGGCAAAAGTAGGTAAGATGACCTACCACCCGAGCTCCCCCCCCTCCCCCCCCCGCTCCTGGGCAAAATTAAAGCCACCATTGCCGCCGACACCGCCTCGCTACTGCCCGAAGAGCCTGACCTGCTCCTGGGCAAAATTTAAAGTTACAGCCGCCACCGTCGCCTCGCTACTGCCTGAGGAGACTGACCTGCTCCCGGGCAAAATCAAAGCGCCTGCCTGGATAAGCCTCCTGCCTCACCTGCTTCCTGCACCAGATAACGCTGCCTGGAGAAACCTGCCACCTGCTCCTGAGAGACACCACACAGGTAAGCCCTGGTTAGGGGTGGCGAGGGTCTTCAAACGTGGTGGACTTTACGTTGCAGCAATCCGGAGGTAACATGACTGGAGGAGGAATTCTGGGAGTTGAAGTCCACAGGTCTTAAAGCTGTCAGCACTTTTGCAATGGGTTTGGCTTATGGTTTTAAGGTTTAAAGCTTATTGCCTGTTTGCAGGTTGGGGTTAGGGTTAAGGCTAATTGTATTTAGGGGGAGGGTTTAATGATCTAATGTTTGTGTTTATGAATGTGGTTTCAGCTACAGCGCACTGTATCGTTATAAATGACATGTTATTGTTCTTTCTTGCAGAAAAATGTCAAAGCCAAAAAGGCAGGCATATACAATCTCTTTCAAGCTGGAAGTCTTGAAACATGCCGAGGAGCATGGAAACAGAGCGGCAGAGAAACATTTTGGACCGCCTCCAACTGAAAAGGTGATAAGAGAGTGGAAGGAACAGGTGGATAAGCTGCAAAAGGTAAAAGATAAAAAGCGAGCACAACGTTCGTGGGCTTTCCTGCAAAGTGGCCACAGTTAGAGGAGGAAATGAGAAAACTGGATCCTAGGTCACCGGATCAGTGGCTCCGCAGTCGCCGCAAAAATGGTGATGTGTGAAGCCCAAGCGCATTGCTACACGGAAAGGCATTTCAGGATTTTAGCGGAACAACCATCGTGGTGCTTCAGATTTATGAGGCGACGTGGCCTTGCTATGCGCACCAAAACTAGGATTGCGGAAAGAACGCCAAAAGAGGATGAGGCTAAGATTCTGTCTTTTCATGCTCTTGTGATGGATTCCAGGAGGAGAAACGATTTTGACATTGGCCGGATTGGGAATACGGATGAAGCCCCGCTAACCTTTGATGTGCCCTCAAACAGGAGTGTTGATGTCAAAGGTGCCCAAAGCATAACTGTAGAAACTACAGGACGTGAGAAGACACATTATTACACAGTTGTGTTGCCCTGCTGTGCAGGTGGCACCGAATTGGCACCAATGTTAATATTTAAAAGGAAAGCCTTCCCAAAAGAAGTGGTTGTTGTGCATGTCCATGAAAAAAGGATGGATGGCATGAAAGTATGGATTGAAACGTCCTGAAGGGCTTCTGAAAAAAAACCAGCTTTATTAGTGCTTGACCAGTTTAGAGCACATATTACTGACTACACTAAAAAAAGATTCAAAGAAGTGAAGACCCCCATCTAGCTGTAATTCCTGGGGGTCTTCCCAGTTGCAACCTCTTGATGTTTCCATCCACAAGCCATTCGAAGTTTACATGCGAGAAGAGTGGGAACAACTGGATGGCTGCTGGAAAATCATGCTCTGAATTAATGAGGCCCACTATCACTCAAGTTTGTGAATTTACTGGAACTCAGTAAAGGATGAAACTGTTACACAATCCTTCAAAAAATGTGGCATTAGCAATGCCTTTGATGGGACTGAAGATGACATCATTTATGAAGGTAGCGAGGGAGAAAGTGATCGTGAGCAACTGAGATTCCTAAATTCTGACCCCAGCGACGATGAAGAATTTCCAGAAAATTAAAAGGAGTGCTTGAACCTTCAAGTCTCTCTTCTTTTGTTAATGACAGTGATGATGGTTCTTAATACTGCTGTTGACTTTACAGAATTGTAAAAAGTATACCTTGTTGTAAAAAGTATACATGGTTGTAAAAATTCTGCTATACTGGCATTTTATTAAATAATATATTACTACACAATTTGGTTCAGAATACTTTTTTCCTTGTTTTCCTCCTCTAAAATCTAGGTGCGTCTTATACTCTGGTGCGTCTTATACTCCGAAAAATACGGTATTAAAAAAAATATGAAATATTTTAAAAATGTGATATACTGAAAGATTTAAGCGCTACGTATAAATGACAGGAATAGAAATAAAGCTTTATTAGTTTGTGGAATGCCACAAGATTAGAAACATTTTCGGTAATAGATTTGTTGAACATTTAGGATGTGTTTCCTCCCCCTATTTCCTCTTGTATCCTTTGATAGTAATCACTTTACAAGAGTCTCTTGATTGCTTAAATAAGGCGAGACGGGTGGCTAGAGGAGAAAGGGTGCCTTTATATAATTTTTTTTTTTTTAAGTGCCCGATGAATAGTTCTTTTATACATTTCCCGTTACTTTAAAAGCCATTTTTTAATGCGTGTTTGTTTATTCGTCTGGCTTGCAGCCTATTTCGATTGTGAATGGCTTAAGTGGCCACCTTCCCAACTGTATTTAAAAAAAAAATTGAGCTAAAAACAATACAGTATACGTTAAGACGGGACTTGGTGGCTCAGTGGCTAAGACGCTGAGCTTGTCGATCAGAAAGGTCGTCAGCTTGGCGGTTCGAATCCCTAGCGCCGTGTAACGGAGTGAGCTCCCGTTACTTGTCCCAGCTTCTGCCAACCTAGCAGTTCGAAAGCACATTAAAAAATGCCAGTAGAAAAATAGGGACAAATTTGTTGGGAAGGAAACAGCGTTCCATGCGCCTTCGGCATTTAGTCATGCCGGCCACATGACTACGGAGACGTCTTCGGACAGCGCTGGCTCTTCGGCTTTGAAACGGAGATGAGCACCGCCCTCTAGAGACGGGAATATGTGCAAGGGGAACATTTACCTTTATACATTAAGAAATAGTAACATAATGCAGGGTACATATAGACTTAGAATACTCATCAAACCTCAGTGCAAGGCAGTTTGGTCTGATGGTTAAGACACCAGGCTAGAAACCAAGGAACTGTGAGTTCTAATCCTGCCTTAGGCATGACAATGGCTGGGTAACTGACGTACAAATAAATAAAATAAATAAAATGTTTTAAAAAACCCCAGAGGTTACAAGTTCATAACATTTCAACCCCTGAAGACTTGGTTGATTTAGTGACTGTTCCAACTTAAAACGGCATTAAAAAGTGACACATGATTGTTTTTTTTAACTCTTAAGACAGTTAACGATGATTTACATCCGGGTGCTTGACAACCGTCTCACTTTTATGACGGTTGCAGTGTCCTGTCAAAGTTAGCGAGGGAGCCAGTTTCCCTTAACAACCGTGTTACTAACTTAACAGGTGCAGCGACGCACTTAACAACCGTGGCAGGAAAAGTCGTAAAATGGGGGCAAGATTCACTGAACAGATTTCTCAGTTAGCGACATAAATTTAGGGCTCAACTGCAGCCATAGGTTGAGGACTACTCTTCTGTGGGTGGGAAAAATATATTTATACAGATAACTCTCAACTTTTGCAGTTTGTTTAGTTGCAACAGCACTGAAAAAAGTGACGCGTAACCATTTGTCACACTTAACAACCGTTGCAACATCCCCACGGTCATGCGATCAACATTCAGATGATTGGCAACTGACTCGTAGTTATGGCGGCCGCATGCCCCAAAGTCCTGTGATCCCCTTTCGCGACCTTCTGACAAGCAAAGTCAATGGGGAAGCCAGATTCACTTAACAATAGCAATAGCAATAGGAGTTAGACTTATATACCGCTTCATAGGGCTTTTAGCCCTCTCTAAGCGGTTTACAGAGTCAGCATATTGCCCCCCCACAGTCTGGGTCCTCATTTCACCCACCTCGGAAGGATGGAAGGCTGGGTCAACCTTGAGCCGGTGAGATTTGAACCGCTGAACTGCAGATAACAGTCAGCTGAAGTGGCCTGCAGTACTGCACCCTAACCACTGCGCCATCTCGGCCCCGGGTGGCTGACTTAACCCCCGCCACGATTCACTTACCGAAAGTGGCAGGGAAGGTCGTAACGTGTGGGGCAAAACTCATTTCACAAACGTCTCGCTTAGCAACATAAATTTGGGGCTCCGATGTGGTCGTAAGTCGAGGACCACCTGTATATACACACTCACGTTTGAATACACACCAATGTTTGTATGTCTTATGGTTTATTTTAATGGGTTGGATGCCACCCATAAAACAGGAATTCTTGGAGAGAGAGAAAAAAATATGCTTGCAAAATGAACATGTAGAGTTTTATTCAAATCTCCTTTCAACAAACTGTCTCCCTTTTGTTTGTTTGTTTGTTACAGTGCAGGGTGCGGGAGGACCGGGGCCATCTGTGCGATAGATTACACATGGAATTTGTTGAAAGCCGAGGTAAGGAGGATTTAGAGCAGTCAGCATGCTGGGAAAACTAGGCCATCTTATGCAAGTGATTAGAGCTTTATGGAAGAATAATCAAGTTTTGTACGGCAAAACTTCGGAAATGATTTGCAGAAAAAGGAAAGGCAGAACGGCTTAACTCCTCTCGGGGAAAAAGGAAAGGCCATTTCAATTGTTCGAAGCATGCATCGTTGCAGCCGAGAGAGAAAAAAATAAATTAAGGCATTTGTAAACGATAAGGGAGGCGGTGGCTCATTGACTAAGACGCTGAGCTTGTCGATCAGAAAGGTCGGCAGTTCGGCTGTTTGAATCCCTAGCGCCGGGTAACGGAGTGAGCTCCCGTGACTTGTCCCAGCTTCTGCCAACGTAGCATTTCGAAAGCACGTAAAAAAATGCAAGTAGCAAAATAGGAACCATCTTTGGTGGGAAGGGAACAGCGTTCCGTGCGCCTTCGGCGTTGAGTCATGCCGACCACATGAGAACAACTTTGGACAGCATTGGCTCTTCGGCTTTGAAACTGAGATGAGCACCGCCCCCTAGAGTCAGGAACGACTAGCACAAATGTGCGAGGGGAACCTTTACCTTAAATACTCGAGAGAACATTTGACATGTGAGTTTCTTCCGTCCAAAAGCAAACAAACGCCATTTCTCGTGTTCTGTTGCAGAAAATTCCGGAGGAATTCAACGTGTTTAATTTAATACAAGAAATGAGGACCCAGAGGCATTCTGCCGTACAGACTAAGGTAATCTTGCCTTCGGGAACCTAAATGTGACATGATGGTTCTTGGGGAACAGCCTCTTTTTCGAACGATCTAAGCTCACCCTTGTCTTTTTATCACTCCCGCGCACAGGAGCAGTACGAGCTTGTTCACCGGGCCATCGCGCAGTTATTCGAGAAACAGTTGCAAAAATACGAGAGCTCTGCGGCGTGGAAAATTGCAGATGGATTGGTAACGTGGCTTGAATCACAGTTTTTTTTATTTTATTTTAAATGCTTTGAAACCCATGACCCGTCAAAACCGCGGTCCACTAAAGCGCGCCCGATTAAAGCGCGTACCTGACGTCATCAGCAGCGCGATGAAAAAAATTAAAAATAAATTAAATTAAAATAAAATTAAAGCAAGCCGATTCACATAAAGGTAAGGGTTAGGTTTAGGGTTAGGGTTAGGTTAAGGGTTAGGGTTAGGTTAAGGGTTAGCGTTAGGTTTAGCGTTAGGTTAAGGGTTAGGTTTAGGGTTAGGTTAAGGGTTAGGTTTAGGGTTAGGTTTGGGGGGGGTTAGGGTAAGGTTTTCGCTTTAATTTTAAATTTACCGCTCACAGCGCGATGTTTTCGTTGCGCTGTGATGACGTCACGTACGTGCTTTCGTCAAGCGCGCTTTAGTCTACCGCGGTTTTGTGGTGGAACCTTTGAAACCGTGTCATTTCCATGAATTGAGTTACCTTTGCTTTATTTAGCCTTGTTTGCCTTTCCTAGTGAGTGCTTCAATAAACTCCCTACTGCATTGGACCTAGTTAAACCACAATTTTGAGTCCTGCATAACGTTCCGTTCATTTCTCTCTTATTTTTATTTTTTTTGACATTTCTTATTAAAATTCTCCGCGTGGCTCTTTTGAAGTCAGCCGTCACTTCTGAGACGCCGACGTTTTGTTACTGACAGAGCCAAACAGAGGTGGTATTCAGCCGGTTCAGGCAAACTGGTAGTGGCTGGTTTAATCATGTTTTCTAAGCCGCGCACCTGTGTGCAAGGAGAGTGCGTGCGTGGAAGGCCACGCCCACGTGCGGAAGGTGCGCTCGCTCACTCACGAAGCAAGCGTGCGCGCGCGTGGGGCGAACCGGTGGTAAACTTATGTGAAACCCACCTCTGGAGCCCATGGTAAATTATACCCAGTCATTTAGATCAGGGGAAACTTTTAAGACTTGTGGACTTCAACTCCCAGAATTCCCCAGCCTGGAATTCTGGGAGTTGAAGTCCACAAGTCTTAAAGTGACCATGTTTGGAGAGGTTTGATTTAGATCACCCAACAACCTACTTAATTTACCATATTTTTCGGAGTATAAGACGCACCTTTTTCTCAAAAAAGAGGCTGAAAATCTGGGTGCGTCTTATACACTGAATACAGCATTTTTTTGCCTCCTGAAACCCCGCCCCCTTCACCAAAATGGCCATGCAGAGCCTCTAGAAAGCTTATAGAGCAGTGTTTCTCAACCTTGGCGGATGCTGGCTGGGGAATTCTGGGAGTTGAAGTCTGGACATCTTCAAGTTGCCAAGGTTGAGAAACACTGTTATAGAGTGTTCATGGGGGATGGGGAGGGCAGAAATGAGCGAAAAATCACCTGTGTTTTGCTCAATTTTAACACCACCACCCCGAGCCCCCAGGAGCACTCCATAAGCTTTCTAAAGGCTATCCATGCCCTTTTTTAAACAAAAACCGGGCCAGTTTTCACAAAAAATGGGCCATTTTTTGCTCGTCCCCCCCCGACCCCCAGGAGCACTCTGCAAGCCCCCTAAAGGCTATTCATGGCTTTTTTTTAAAAAACAACAACACAGGGCCGTTTTTGCGAAAAACGGGCCGTTTTGGGGAGGTTTGCAGAGTGGAAAAACTTTTTTTTAAAAAAAATTGTCTCGTCAAAACCTTGGTGCGTATTTTTTCCCCGAAGGGGTGTTTACGTGATGTACTCATAGAAATTGGCCTGGATACTAAATACAGTCTTTTAATTTGTACTTTGTGTTGATTAGGTCAAAATGAAACCGGGTATAATTCTGCCATTGTTGCCTGGGTGCCAGTTTTCAATTTTTATTTTTTATTTTTTTTTGACAAATTGCAAATCTTTTCCCATCCAGAGCAAAGTTCAAAACGCACATATCGGGTATGCTGTAATTGTAGGGTATGTTCCTGTCTGTCTCGTTTTACCTGTCTTTGCTCAAATTTCTTAAAACGCATTTTATTTCCAGACGTCAAAAGGACATTTTCAAAGGCAGTTGTGCCATATCCAGTTTCAGTGAGTAATTCGAGCAAGGCAACCACAGGCAGACAAAGCGTTCGTCTCTGCATTGACACAGTTTGACTCAGAGCGACCACATCAATGAGTTTTTGAAAAGCTCCTGAATTTCTCTAGTCTGAGACATCGACAGTGGAATTCCGCGGAAGGGCTCTTAGTCACAAGAGAAATATGTGGATGCCGTGCTGAGCCTTTGCACGGCGTTCTTTAATCTTAGGAAGTGTTTCCCCACCAAGTTCTTTTTAATATATATTATTTATGCATAGCAGTGTGTGAATAATGTGATACCTGGGTATCCTACATTTGAATACAAATAGACATGGTATTATTACTCATAGTCACAGTGGGGCAAAGAAGTATTTAGTCAGCCACCAATTGTGCAAGTTCTCCCACTTAAAAAGATGAGAGAGGCCTGTAATTGACATCACAGGTAGACCTCCAGCTATGAGAGACAAAATGAGAAAACAAATCCAGACAATCCCATTGTCTGGATTTGGAAAGAGTTTTTTTGCAAATATATTCTTTCAATCTTAGGAGTTTTAAAAACCCGGAGCAATTTTCCCATGGCTGATCTTTTTTCCCGTAAAAATTTCTCTGTCTCGTCACGCTGCTCCTGCATCGTTAACTCATTTCTCTTCTGGGCAGCAAAATAACATATAACGTACATACAGGTGGTCCTTGGGTTACGACCTCGATGGAGCCCAACAAACAAGGTGGTTGTTAAGTGAATCCTGCCCCCTATTTTTACGACTTTTCCTGCCACGGCCGTTAAGCAAATCGCTGCAGTTATTAACTTAGCAAGATGGTTGTTAAAGCAAATTTGACTTGCCCGCAGACTTTTGATGATCGGGAGTTCGCCAAAGGGGGGGGGGGATCACGTTACACCCCCCCCCCAAACGCTACAAACCATCATAAATATGAAGCACTTGCTAAGGATCTGACTTTTGATCACATGACCACGGGGATAATGCAACGGTCATAAGTGTGAAAAACTAAGTTACAAGTCACTTTTTCCAGTGCTGTTGTAACTTGGAACGGTCACTAAACAGTTGTAAGTTGAGGACTAATTATACTCAGATTTTATTTTTAGGCAGCACAGTTGATGAATGAATGAGAGAAAGAAGAAAAGAAAGGAAGGAAAGAAAGAAAGAAAGTTTAAATTTCCATAACATTTTGCATTCTCATTTTGCTTCTAGAACGTTAATTTAATTTCTGTTTGTGAGGGAGGCAGTTTAAAAGTTTGAATAAATAAATCCCTCCGGCTCTTTATTCCCTTCGACAGAACGAAGTGAACACCGAGAACGCTGTCAGTTCTGGAGAGCTGGAGAAACAAGATTCCCCTCCCCCGAAGCCACCGCGGACTCGCAGGTACCCTTTTCAATCAACTCTTGGTAGATCGCTAGGGATCCGTTTGTGACGTGGCTACATTTCCGTTTGGGTCGCTGCATAAACGGAATTCAGGCGTCTTCCGCGCGATGAAAAGGAAGGAATTCTCCAGCAATTGTGTTGGGAAACTCCCAGGCACGTGGAGGACTCCAACAGAGGGTTAAACTACCGTATTGTTTTGAGTATAAGATGCTTTGAAGTATAAGACGCTTTTGGAGAGGAAAACAAGGGGAGAAAATATGATTCTGCCTCCCAGCAATTTGCCTCCTTGCACCAAACAGCAAGCAGTATAGACAATATACACTCTTTGTGGTGTTACGTTTCAGACTATACTTATAAAGTAAAGTCAGGAGCCAAGGTGGCGCGTCAGGAGCCAAGGTGGCGCAGTGGTTAAATGCAGCACTGCAGGCTACTGCTAGATCAGCAGTTCAGCGGTTCAAATCTCACCGGCTCAGGGTTGACTCAGCCTTCCATCCTTCCGAGGTGGGTAAAATGAGGACCCAGATTGTTGGGGGCGATATGCTGACTCTCTGTAAACCGCTTAGAGAGGGCTGAAAGCCCTATGAAGCGGTATGTATATAAGTCTACTGCTATTGCTATAAAGATGCTGTTAAAATTGATGTGGCTTTTTGGAAGTTACATTATTCTCTGCTATTTGAAAAAAAATACAATAGCACTGGGCCTCTTCAGATTAAGCAATTATTTTAAAAAGCTTCTTCATTTTGCTAAGCTGTCTGGAACAATGATAAAGCAGTCTAAAAATAAGACTATTTAATCAGAACATTCTATAGCCATTTATAGTTATTGACTTAACATACTTGCAGCAAACAGCCTGCTTAGCACAAGGAAAAAAAAATCTTCCTCTGCCTCCCAGCAATCTACCTCTGTGCAGCAAACAGCAAGTTTCACTTTCAATTTCAGCATGATCATCAGCTGTTTCAGGCTGCAGGGATTGCTATAGCCCAGTGATGGCGAACCTATAGCACATGTGCCACAGGTGGCACGCGGAGCCATTTGTCAGGGCACAGGAGACGCTGCCCTGTTAGCTGGCTTTATAGGAGCCTGGGGAGGGCGAAAAGAGTCCCCCCCCGCCCCCCCGGAGGCCCTCCGGAGGCTTCATCAGCTTCCCTGAAGCCTCTGGAGTGCAGAAAACCGGCCCTATGGGCAAACCGGAAGTTCAGGAACGGACTTCCGGTTTGCTCGGAGGATCGTTTTGACTGTTCCGAAGGCTTTAGGGAAGCCTCCTGAAGGTCCCTGAGCTCAAAACAACCCTCCGAGCAAACCGGAAGTCACTTCTGGTTTGCTCAGAGGGTTGTTTTGACTGTTCCGAAGGCTTCAGGGAAGCCTCCTGAAGGTCCCTGAAGCCTCCGGGGGGGAACGGGGGAGGCTGTTTTCGCTCTCCCCGGGCTCCTATAAAGCCTCTGGAGCCTGGGGAGGGGCGAAAAAAGCATGCAAAAAAATGGGGAGCGCCTATAGCGCGCGCGTGCGCAATGGGGGGTTGTGCATTGCATTATGGGTGCGACATGCCCGCACACGACCCCCCTGCACACTTATGGCACGCGAGCCAAAAAGGGTTTGCCATCGCTGCTATAGCCTATTGCAGCCTCTGCAATCCCCATTTTCCCCGTTTGCTGCAAGGCGGTAAATTGCTGGGAGGCAGAGGCCAAAGAGTAGGGACCAGTGGGTGGGTGGGTCTACATTTAGTGTATAAGACGCACCCAAATTTTCACCCTCTTTTGAGGGGGGGGGGAGGAAAGTATGTCTTATACTCCAAAAAATATGGTAGATTCCTCATGCAGCCACAAATGATTTCGGATTGATCCATTCCTCCCCAGCCATCCACCCAAGCTCCATAGAGCCTTACCGATCTGTTCCCAAGAGATGCCAAACAGTGCAAGGAGATTCCTGTACAGGTAAATCCTCGTCTTATGACCACAACGGAGCCCCAAATTTCCCTGGCTAAATGAAGCGGTCGTTTAGTGAATGTTTTGCTCCATTCTACGACCCCTTTATAGCAGAGGCCGTCCAGACTGGAAATGTGGCCTGGGAGGGCCGCACCCAGCTCTTCCAAGCTCCATTTTCGCTAGCAGAGGCACGGCGGGCTGGTCCTTCGTAGTTTCCACAGCTGTCCCGTGGGCCAGAATTAAGCATCCACCCCCTCGGGCCTTGAGTTTGACACCCCTGTTCTAACTTAACCACTGCGGCGACTCGCTTAACAACTGTGGCAAGCAGAGTCGTAGAATTGGGCAACACTCCACTTTAACCAATGTTTCACGGTGCAGCAGAAATGTTGGGCTCGGTTTTGGCCGTAAGTCAAGGACGACCTGCCTTAAATGATGACGATGACAATTGGCCTTGGGGTTGCTTCCAGTGCAGTCACCGCTGTGTTCGGGTACGGCCCCTGCTGAGTAGAGGAATGGCATGCTATTGCCACCACCTGGCACAGTATTTTCAACTTCTTAAGATGGCCACAAGACAGTGTTGCTTTCCTGCTGATCGTAAAACTAAAATTAAACTTTCCGAAGGAAGTAAACGGATCGGTAATTCCCAGAGATAACATGATCCATCCTCCCCCCACACACACACAGCATATTAAATATTGTTGTGGTCTTCAGCATCTTTAGTAATTCGGATTGAGCTTTGATTCAAATATTGAACATATGGATTCAGAATGGTGGACCAAATTCTCACCACTGCGCCACCAGGAAGGAGGAGGAGAAAGGGAAGAAGAGGGAGGAGGGAAGAGCAGTAGCACTTATATACCACTTTACAGTGCTTTCCAGCCCTCTCTAAGTTGTTTATAGAGCCAGCCTCTTGCCCCCAACAATCTGGGTCCTCATTTTACCCACCTTGGAAGGACGAGTCAACCTTAAACCGTTCAGAATCAAACTGATGGCAGTCAGCAGAGTCAGCCTGCTATGCTTCGATCTAACTGCTGAGCCACCAAGACTCTAATCTCTTATATCTTGTGTGTGTGTGTGTGTGTGTGTGTGTGTGTGTGTATCAGAAATACTCACAACAGTCTTCTCACAATTGTCCCTAGCTGCCTTGTGGAGGGAGATGTGAAAGAGGAAATTTTGCAGGCCCCAGAGCCCCATCCGGTGCCCCCCATTCTAACCCCATCGCCTCCTTCGGCCTACCCGACCGTGACGACGGTGTGGCAAGACAGCGACCGATACCACCCCAAGCCTGTTTTGCACATGGTGTCTTCAGAGCACCCCACAGACCTCAACGAAAACTACGGTAAATCCAGGGAATATTCAGGGAAGCACGAATCCTCAGACCCCGCCGATAAAAAGCTGGAGCACAACTTGAGCTTCGAAATTAAGAAAGTGCCCCTGCAGGAAGGACCGCGCAGCTTCGACGGGAACCCTCTCCTGAGTCGGGGAAACGCACTTAAAATTAAAACGGGCCCGCCGGGTGCAGCGGAAATGGCCTCGAAACCGCAGGAGCGCGGCTCCGGAGATGCGCCGATGGAGACCGCCCAGAACTCTTGCAGCGAATGCAATCTGCAGCCGGTCACTCCAGTGGCAATATCCTCTCGGGAAGGACATCGGAGTCTTACTACAGATGCCCGGGAAAGGCCAGACTGCTTGCCCCTTAATAAAGAGAAGGGACACGCCATGTGGTCCTTAGAAGAGACTAAAAACGAGCATCCCTTCTCCGAGGAGGAGGAGGCGCCTTTACCCGTTTTATGTCACGAAGTTAAAAATCTGTCCGTGGACTCGGATGCGCCAGGTCAAATGGACACCCCTCCCAGGGAGCTGGCAGGCCACTGCCACAGTGACACGCTGCCGGTTAGAGCGCCTCTGTGTTTCACCAATCCCCTGCACTCGGACGACTCTGACACGGAGGAAAGAAACTCTGAGGGGGACGTGGCACGTAGCACGTTGAATAGCGTCTCCGTGGCAAGCGCCACGGTTTCCGCAGCGACTAACACAGAAAACATTTCCACTAGAAAAGTGTTGCCGATGTCCATCGCGAGGCAGGATAATCTAGCCCTAATGCATTCCGAATCTGATAAAGGTAAGTTGTGCTAAATTGTATTCAAGTGAATTAAGAGGGGTGGGGGTCCTTGATGGTCTCTGATCTTGGGTGTTTTCCTGCAGATGTTTCATTACCCAACTAGGTAACATCATCAGTGGTAGAAGGGAGGGAGATTTGCAGAGAGGAGGAGAAGAGGAGGAGGATTGCGGGGTCCTTGGTGCTCTCTGAGCTTGGTGGTTTTCTTGCAGACGTTTCATTACCCAACTAGGTAGCAATATCAGTGCTAGAAGGGAGTGGAGTTTTCTTTCTTTTTATACTACTGGCTTGCTCTTTCTGAGTCGCTGGAAGTATTCTTGGTGGTTCCTTAATTAGGCTGTTTACTCTTCGTTTGAATTGGTAGTTCCTTGATTGGGCTATTGTTTACTTCTTGATTATTGCCATAGTGTTAATTTTGGTGTTAATCTCTGCTCATCTGGGTGCTGATTGCTGGTGAGGAGGTGTTTTGCTCTGTTTTATTTCCTTTTTGGCTTTTTGAGACAAATCAGCCATCAAAACAAAACAACAAAATTAAATGCCATCTTCAGTGTACGTTATAACTATAAAAATAACACAACAAACACACATCCTTCACATTCTATACAATTGAATTGAAAACCCTTGATACTGCTGCACCATAGAGAGTATTTTAACTTACTGCACCTGTGTCTGGTTTGCCAACTGCACAGTGGTGGTTAGGACAGCGCTCCAGAGGGTCAACGTCATTGCCCGGAGGGTCATGGGTTGCCCCCTCCCCTCTTTGGAAGAGCTTTATAGCTCCCGCTGCCTTAAGAAAGTTCAAAACATCCTTAAAGATCCAACTCATCCTGGGCATTCTTTTTTTTTTTAACTATTACCATCTGGCAGACGGTACAGGACAATAAAAACAAGGCTAATCCAGGTATCCACAATCTTAAACGCTCAAAGAGCCGCAAAGGTCCTAACTGGAAGCCCCGCATTCAATTCTGGAGCCGACTGGAAGTCTGGTTTCCCCCACCATAGAGTCCCCTCCTAGCGTGGCGTCCTTTTTCCTCTACCTGTCCTAACCGAAAGCCCTATCAATTGTGGGGTCAACCGGCCACCGGGGGCTGCAGCAGAGGGATGAAAGAGCCACACTCCAGAGCCGCAGGTTGCCGACCCCTGGTATAACCTTTGCTGGGCCCTTTTGACCAGTGCTGCAATGTGAGCGCCCCAGGTCAGCTCCTCTTTTAGGATAACATCCAGAAACGTAATTTTTTTTTTAAAAAGCAGCTATTATAGGAGGCATCACACTAAAGCAAGAGCCGAGGTGGCGCAGTGGTTAAATGCAGCACTGCAGGCTACTTCAGCTGACTGCAGTTCTGCAATTCGGCTGTTCAAATCTCACCGGCTCAGGGTTGACTCAGCCTTCCATCCTTCCGAGGTGGGTAAAATGAGGACCCGGATTGTTGTTGGGGGCAATATGCTGACTCTGTAAACCGCTTAGAGAGGGCTGAAAGCCCTATGAAGCGGTATATAAGTCTTAACTGCTATAAAGCATGGGTCCCCGCTACTGAGCTGTGGCCCCTTTGAAACCCAGAGCTTCCTGACGTTTTTTACTCAACTCAAAACTCCAGGTACAAATGATGATTTTTCTCCCCTCTTTCTTGCCAGAAAGAATGATGGAATTGCTTGTGCTTGCAAGTCCACAGGGTAAGCCCCCATCCCTTGCACTGGGAGCACCTGATTGGGGGGGTCAAATAGCAACCTGTTGTGGGGGGGGGGGGGAGAACAACCAGGGATGGGCTTCAAAAATTTCAGCAATAGGTTCTCTGCCCAGTTGCTGGGTGGGCGTGGCCTAGTTGGCCTCCTGCACCATGAAGGGGGGGGCATTTTCACCTTCCCCAGGCTCTGGAGGCTTTCATCGAACCTCTGAGAGGGTGAAAAGCTGCCTCTCCCGTACTCCGGAAGCCCATTTCCCCCCCCCCTCCTCGAGCCTCCGCACGGGCCCTACACTGACCTCACATCCAAAACCGGCCGCGTGGAGACTCCTGGGATGGAAGGGGTGGTGTGGGCAGGGCCAGCCAGGGGTTGGAGTTGGAGGTTCTCGGAATCGGCCATAACGTTAGCTATGGATTATCCCAAACCCGGGTGAACCTGTAGCAGGCCCCCCCTCCCTCCCGGAACAACCCTTGTATATTCATTTGCAGGCAGTCCTCAACTTATGGCCACAATTGCGGCCCCTTTATGTTGTCAAGGGAGTTGGCTTTACATGATTTTTCTCACCGCATTCTGTTAAGGGGAATCCCTGCAGTTCTTCAATTAGTAACCCATTGCTTAAGCGAATCTGGTTTCCCTGTTGATTTTTCCTCATCAGAAGGTCGCAAAAGGGGATCGCCTGACATCCCCCCCCCTCCCCGGGACACTGCGACCGTCATAAATGTGAGTCAGTGGTTCAAGCATCCGAACGTAAATCGGGTGACGCTGGGGATGCCGCCATTGTCGTAAAAGTGTTGAGAAAATGGTCACGAGCCTCTCTTTTTTCCCCCAGTAACCTTGTGACTTTGAACGGTCACTAAGCGAACTGTTGTAAGTCGAGGACTGCCTCTGTTTAGGTTGCTGGACGGTTGCTTCTGTTCCGCAGATTCCCTGTGGAATCTCTGGAGGCTCCCTCCTGATCACCTGATGGAGCCTTTCCTTCCGCTACCCGAGCTGGGAAAGTCGAATTAGAAATCGGAGCTCCGTGTCTGGTCTCCGCGGCTTCGTTCTGTTCTAAAATGCAATTGTCGATATCTTATTGAGGTTCTTTTTTTAAATCGAGGTGTACTTTTGTTTTTACAAATAGATTTTTTTTTTTGAATTGTGTTTTAGTCACAGCTTTGCCAAAAAGCCCTGGTCTTCAACAGTCGGCCGAATGGAATTTGTTACAAGAACAGAATACTTCTGAACAACCAAAATGTACAGTAAGTACCGTAACACAGAGAAAAAATATGAATGAGATGTTTATAATGACCACTGGGAATATGCTGGTGTGTGTGTGTGTGTGCATAAATCATTATTTGGCAGCTTCCTAAGGAGTCCCTTGATTTATGAATTCAGATCCAAGCTGTAGAACCGTAAGCGGTGGAGTGTTTTTTGTGGGTAATTACAGACAGCGGAGACCGTGCTTGGAGATGTGGAATAATAAATAATTCCCCGCTTGGTTCTTGCTTTGGAATCTCATGAATGGAATGGGGAGAATAGTCTGTCCTTCCTTGGTTGTGGAAACCTGTTGAAGAAGCCCCCCATAACTCTTTGAAGCCCCCTTTAAAGCAGCGGTCACCAGCTGGTGGTCCGCGAGAAAGTTTTGGCGGTCCGCAGAAAAAATACTGGCATTTTTAAATATTGCACCAAATCAGGAGCCCTCAAACTATGCTCCATTGGGCTGGGTACATACAATGAACGCTTGTGTTGCTGCAGAGAGTCTCCCCCCTTCGGGGTCTTTTTATGTGGGTCGAAGGGGGTCTGACTTGGGGTCTGCTTCAGCCTCCTGGTGAGGGTCTTTGGGCGAAGGCTGGAGGGAAGTGCCGCTGGTGGCAAAGAGCCGTAGGGCCTCGTTCCAGTGGGACTGGAACTGGCTGACCATCTCAGCCTGCTGAGCCTCCAGGCGCTGGTACTTGGCCTCGCACTCCCGCAGGACTTTCCTCTGCTTGGAAATCCTATGCTCCTAGTCCTCAGTGAGGTGCTTCTGCCGAGCCTCCTTCTCGGTCCGATCCAATTTGAACTGAGCTGTTTTGCCAACTCTTTCTCCTGGTGGCTGCTTAGCTCCAGCAACTGCTTCCTCTTGGGGCCCTAAGGAGCCTGGGCGGGCAGGTGAGGAGTGGCTGGGAGGGGAGGGGCAAGCAGAGGCCGGCGAGGCGCCTCTTGACGTGAGTGACATAAAATTGGCCACGCCCACCCAGTCACATGACCATCTAGCCACACCCACCCAGCCAGACATTAAGCAGATCAGATTAGTGGTCTGCAGGATTTAAAATTCTGAATTTAGTGGTCCCTGAGGTCCGAAAAGTTGGTGTCCCTTACTTTAAAGTGTTTAAGTGTGAAAGTACAGGAGGACAAGAGTTGAATTAGCACCTTTAATTTAATTAATACTCTGGTTTCTCTTCAGATCGTATAAATCTTTTGCCTTTAAGCACCTTTAATTGAGTGATGACAGGATCAAATGTAGCTTTCATGTGGAGTTGTGTTGGGCTTCGATGTTGAATTGAGGTCCAGGAAACAGCTTTCCAGATGTTTTGCCAACAACTGTGTCTGCACATCTCGCAGGAAACTGAGCAGGGACTGATGAGGTTACTGTCTTTAGAGCTGGTTCTCTTGAAATCTCTCTTCCAAATCAGAATCATTAAGCCCAGCACATTCTGGCCATTAAACCCCTTTGTTGTAGCCCTTTAATCTTAGACATTCGCCCTTCAGTTAACTCAACAATGAGGGCAAGGATTTGTAATGGGTGCTTTATTTTATTCTAGCTTGTTTGCAGGTACTCTTTTAACTTGGGGTTGGTTCTTTTTGCAGATGTTTCCTTATCCAACTAGGTAATACCAGCATGAGTGTGGGGTTTGCTCCCTGTTTAATGAATAGTAGGCAGGAGAAGCTAGAGAAACAGAGAGCAAATCCCACACTTATTGGCACAATAAGACTTATATATATATATAGCTTCAGTGCTTCACAGCCCTCTCTAAGCAGTTTACAGAGTCAGCCCTTTGCCCCCAACAATCTGGGTCCTCATTTTACCCACCTCGGAAGGATGGAAGGCTGAGTCAACCTTGAGCCAGCCAGAAACAAGCTGCTGGCAGTTGGCAGAATTGGCCTGCAACACTGCATTCTAATCACTGCACCCTCAGGACCTAGTTAGATAAGCAAACATCTGCAAATAACCCAGTTCAGAGAGCACTAGGAACTCCGTAGTTCAATGCCGAGGTGCAGAGATTCCGTTATTTTGGACCATATAATGCTTGTCATTCCGATTTGTGCCGTTAGCTCTCCCTTACGAAACCACAATTCTTATATGGTTTTTTTATGTTAACAGGGAATGAAAATCACGGAGTCTTCACAGCCTGGTAAGCAACCTAAGAACTTAACAGAACACTGTCTCGCTAATCAAGTTCAACCCAGACTGTTGTGGGTTGGGAATTGTGTAATTACCGAACTATATGAAGTCTCCCAGGTTCGGATTAACGGCTTTCACTCAGATTCCTTACTTCAGTGTTTCTCGACCTTGGCCACTTGAAGATGTCTGGACTTCAACTCCCAGAATTCCCCAGCCAGCGAAAGCTGGCTGGGGAATTCTGGGAGTTGAAGTCCAGACATCTTCAAGTGGCCAAGGTTGAGAAACACTGCTCTAGATACCTAGATATTAAATTCTAAAACATTCCAGCTATATCTGGAATGTTAAGAGATCTACGAATCTAGATATTAAAATTCAGCTTTGAAAACTGCCCTTTTCTTTTCTTGCAGATAACTCAGAGCTGGGAGACAAATCTCCAACGGATACAATACCTCAACCATCTCCCACCAGTCTAACTCCTAAAGGACAGCCCTTACCAGAGATTGCAATTGAGACTACAGATATTGGTAAAGTGCCGATTACTATCTTACCTCAATTTTAACCCCTGGCGAATGTAATGAAAAATAGCGTTAACCGTGTTTGTCTCTGTTACACAGTTTAAATTGTGCTTGTTTTCCCATTGGCCTCAAAAGTGGGAGATGTCTGATATCTAAGCCCCGTTTGCAGCACGACAGCTACATCGTGTTGGCCCCTCGGATTGTATCTTCTTGGGGGGATGGGGTCCAAATAAGCATAGCTACCAAATTTACAGATTTTTAGAAAGATATTTTTAGGCAGCATTTAAAGCAGGAATATTGTTGAGAAATCAATTACTCCAAGGGGCGATACTTTTACGTTTTAGGTTTCCTAAAACGTAATAAAGTGAAATTAACCTGGATGTGATTTAGCAAGAAACAGAGTATTTGCTTAATTTTACGGATCATTGCCTTTTAGAAAGTCCTTCGTATTTTCCAAATAATAGTAAATGTACTTTTTTCTTAAGATTACCCTATTATATCATTTTTTAAGCTCCTCTTCCCTTATAGACAGTGTGACAAAAATACTGATGTTCATATTTTTGTTGGATTTACTTAACTTTCCCATAGAGAAGCCACCCACGTAAGTTTCTAAGTGAACAGATGTGTTGGGTTATGCCGCTTCCATTCCTTTTGGTCTTTTGGCTCTTAGGTGAGGTCTCCTACACCTCATATCATAACTCTTTGAAAATTATATCCTGTCAGTTAGTAGCATGTGACAATTCGGCTACAATAGTGTGAAAATTTGTGAACGTTTAGTTCTCCTGTGCACTGCTTGGGGAATCCAAGCATGGGTTAACTTTGTCCATTAGCCTAGAGACTGAGTTACGTAATTGTTGACCACGCCTCCTCTGACTGGATAGTTCAGTTTTGTAACTCAGTCCAGCCTAAAGAGACGTAAAACAATTTGCTCTAGGACTATTAGGCGAATTATCTCATTCTTCTGGATTCTTCACGACTTAATTGATTACTGGTTAAAAGCAACGAAGTGCGATTCTGTGCCTGTCTCTGGAGGGCAGCAGCTCGCTGTCAGCCTCACATTCTTTTGGCATGTCTGGCAGTTTCCCTAAGGCTCTAGTGGCCGGGGAAAATTCTCGCCGTAGAAAGCTCGATAAACGCCTGACTTACCTTCGCGTGCGCTTGAGAGTAGGTTTGCCACTCTCCGTTCACTGTTGCCCGCAGTTGGGAGTCGGTTCACCGCTCTCGCGTCAATCAGGGAAGGCGTGACCCGCTAACGCCAGCGTGGTCTGTCCCTCTGAGGTTTTTGCCGCCTTGCGCTGCCGTGCCACCTTTATTGCTGCCTTTACTGCCGCTGGGTAGGCGCTGTGAGCCCGGATTGCGGGAGGAATCCGGCGGAACTGTGACCATTGGGACAGATTTAAATTTTGCGCCGGTCTTGATGGCGGTCGCCATTTTGAAAGCCGTTTAGCTGCGCACTGACGAGCGGCTGGAAGGGGCGTGTCTTGCGTTTTGCACCTGATTGCAACGGTTTTTTTCGCTATTTTTTCTGTCGGCATACGCAGTCCCTCCTTCAGCAGCCAGAGACAGCCTCGCTATTCTTAGCAGCACATTCTCTATATTTGACCGTGAGGTTGAGCCTTTCAATCCATCCCGTGGTTCAAATGGCAGATCATTCTATCTCCGGGGGCAGTGCTGGGGCTTCTAATTCTCCCCTCCAACACTACAGAGGCCAGCGCTAGGGCAGGCAGGGCCACCACCAGCGCCTCTAGCCAGAGAGTTCGCGCCTCCTGCGGCGCCGGATAGGGCCGCTAAGCGCAAGGACAGAGCCAAGCCTTCGGCCAAAACCACTATGGCCACAAGTAGGTCGCCTCCCACACTAGTCGCCCAAGCCCTTCCCGTTTCCTTAGGTCTGACTGGGACCCACGGTTGGTCTCCTGATTTCCCTTTAACTCAAGGGATGGCATCCGAGGAGGGGGAATTGGAGGCCCAATCTCCCCTCGGCCTTTCTGAAGCCAGTCCAGCCTCAGCCCAAGCGCGCTCGCATGCTAGGCCCACAGGTACCTTTACACCTATGGCTGCAGGGCTCAGAACTATGGAAGGACCTGAGCTAGGCCTTCCCCCTTAGCTGCATCAAATGATCTCGGCTGCCATATCACAGGGTGTTGATGCAGTCCCCTGCTTGGATTCCCCAACCAGCACACAGGAGAATGACCGTTGACTTACCTGAACGGTCCTATGTGCGCTGCGAGGGGAATCCAAACCCGCCCTCGGCTGGTCCGGGCATTGACGTCAGACTTCGTTTCACTACTATGGCTATCTGCCTCTTGACTGTTGACATTGGATCGATTACTTACCTCATTGGCCACCGCCTTCCATGACAATTGTTTCACCTCTTGGTTCGGCTGAGCCTTCGTACAAAACTGAACTATCCAGTCAGAGGAGGCGTAGTCAACTATTACATAACTCAGTCTCTAGGCTAATGGACAAAGTTAACCCATGCTTGGATTCCCCTCGCAGCGCACATAGAAGGACCATTCAGGTAAGTCAACGGTCGTTAAGCGTATATTGTTAGTGAGGTACATTCTTTAATGGATTTGTTCTCCTTTAGGGTTTGGTAGCCGCTGCGGAAAACCAAAAGGACCAAGAGATCCTCCTTCAGAATGGACATGATGCAAGAACCAATGGACACATATTAAATTATACTGGAAAATTCAAGTGCCACTGAACAAGATCCGTAGTATTCCAATGCTTTTATTTTTTTGGAACAATCGGTGTACATATAGCTACACAATGGTACACTTTTGTATACATCTACACAAATATTAAAGATTCAAAATGGTGGATTCTATACTTCAAACTTAACTTTTTGCTGGGGCCATCAATCTGCCTTATTACATTTAAAAAAAAGTATTACTTATGGTTTGTTACTTCAAGTATTATTGCCTTAATGTCTTTTAAACCTGTTAAAACACTTGTTTATAGACATGTTAATATGGTGAAACTTTTGACAAATTGAGTTTATGAAGAACTTTTTTTGCAAATGTTTGATTACCATGTACATTTTATTTTGTGTATGTGTATAGGGCAAGCCAGGTATATAATTTGATAAAGCTGCAATCGTAAAGTATTAACAGAAGGTGTAAGAAATCTCTGCATGAACTAAAGTTGTGTACCTTGTAAATTATTTGCCCTAATGTTTTAGAAAATAGTTTTTTTTAAAAAGAAAATGTTGGTGCACATTCAGAATTACAGAATAGCAGAGATGAAGATTGTAATACATTTTGTAAATTGTAAGCAAAAAGTTATTTTTATATTATATACTGTTTCAACTGTCAGTCCTAATTTGTCCTGGTTTTCATCTAGTCACTGATATTCCATAAGTGCCTTGAAAGACCAGATTTTTAGCATGAACAAGTTACCTATAGAGACTAGTGTTATCAACATATTTGAACTGTCAGTAAAAGAGAATATTTTAAAACCCTTTAAGTTTTCCTTTATATTGTATTTCAATTTAAATCCTTAGAATGTTCAAAAGGAAAACCTTGGTAAGTATCATCAGGATTAAAATTATGACTAATAATGCTAGTAAAATATTTTCCCTAAGACAGTTTTATGTAAACATTTAAAAGTACCAAAATTCTTACTGCATCATTCTTCCTCGACAAACTTCATTGGCAAAGTCCCAAGCTCCTACCAATTTGTTTCAGTTTATATTAGGGATTCTTCAAGAAATGAATTAATGCTTATTCATATATATTCTAGAAGAGGTAGCATTACTTACTTGGGCTTAAATGTCCTTCTGGTTATAAAATACTTTTGTATCAAGTCCCTTCCCTGCCCCTCTTCGATTTGCATGCTAGTGATCGCACTCTAACAATAGCAATTAAAACGAAAGTACCTAGAGTTCTTACCCTTTTTCATTATAAGCCCAGGGCAATTTCTGAAGGCTGTTAATTCTCAGAAAATATAATAGCCAAAAATTGTTACTTGGGTTAGCAAGCCATCCTTTCCCTTCACAAACATACGTTGAACTACCAAGTTCAAATTCTTTGGGAATATGTATAGTTCCTATATGATGACATTTTCATTTGACTTTTGGTCTGCTATAGTGTAACACATGCAGTTACTAACCTGATGATTCAAAACCAATTATTTTATTGAAATATCAGTAATGTGTACGCCTATCTCTCTCTCAGCCTTGATAGAAAAGGCTATGTTGTGCAAGGAGAAAATGAGCAGAATTTATGCTTTTTATTAAGAGTGAAAGACTCCTGTAGAAATCAATAATGTGTTTTGGGCTTAGTCTTTTGCTGGTAGTGGAAGATTGGGTTCTATCAACTATAATTTCTAGAGCAGACTTTCTGCAAAGCTCAGTAAGCAGAATGGTTTTGCCACTGGAAGGACTGGCTTAAGCTGTTCTACATAAAGAAAGTTACCTGAATTTAAGTGTCCTAATACAGGGTGTGCACTTTTATGTGGCTGAAAGCTGTATTTCAGAAAATCAAGGGGGTCCTTAAAATCAGCCTGGGAGGAAGATATATGCTATGACCAAACAATTAATTGAGGCTAATGTGCTTATTTTTTTTCTCCAGCAAAACCTGGTGGGAGATCATGGTTCCCTTTATGGCAATTTGCTGCTAAATTAGTGCAGTTCTTGCTTCCAGGGGGGAAAAAAGGTATGGTGTAGGATCTTGATGTGTCTGTCCACCTATGGATGCAAGTGAGGTTTCAGAAGATTGTTATGAGTTCTTAAAAACAAAGTCATTTCTCAGAAATATATTCTGGAAAAGCACAATACTATCACAAGAGTATAGTGCATCTGTCAGAGTAACATGCTAATTTTATTACCACTGCCCAAAGTCCTAGGAAAGGTAATTTAGTTTATCTTCTTCCTGAATTTTCCAAGTTGAATAAAAAAAAATTATTGGGAATATATTTACAGTAGTGCTTAAAGGTTTGCAAACCCTTTTGAATTTCCATTATTTCTGTCTAAATATGACTTTAAATGTCATCTCTTTTCCTCATTATGTCCTAAAATTGGATGAAGAGAACCTAATTAAACAATGAAAACTCTTTTCCCCATTTGCCTTGAATGCCAAGATAATAATCTGAAAAACTATACAGTTGGTTTGCTAACTTTTTATATTGGCCCTACAGCTCAGTTTGAAAATATGCACTAAGGTATCAGGGACATTGTGTATTTAGAACAATGTGCTTTTTCAAAAGCGCTGATAATAAAAATCTCTAGTTTTAATATTAAAATAACTTCCATATCTATGCCTTCTCATGAATGACAATGCTTATTCTAAAATGCTTCTATGTAATTCTTATTCTAAAATTATTCTAACACTTGAGTTTCAAAGATTACCTCAAAACTTTTTTAAACAAAACTTTTAAAGCATTCTGAGTTCAAATAGTTTCTGCAAGCGTAACAGAAATGTAAATTTAGCTAATACTGTTCTTACACTATTAAGATAACTAAAGAATGTCAAATTTAATCTTGCAACCAGGGCAAATTTAAAAACCGGAATAAGAGGAAATGAACAATCTAGATCGTGAAGATTGATTAAAATATTGAGCAGCTGCAGTACTTGCACCATTATATAAACACGACATCACAAAGCTAATTATAGTTCTTTGGACGAATTTGTTACTGGACCATAAAGTTTATACATAGGATTTCCAGTCTTTAAATAAATAAATTGGGTACTTTCAAATTATGCCTTTGGAAATGTGTTGTTTTTGCAATCTGAAGGAAAGTGGTGGTTCAGTACTCATTGCTTGATGCTGTTGAAATTGTTAATATGATACAAATCTTAACATATTTCACCTCTAAGTGAAAATTTCATAATTCTATAAAGTTTTACAAAGTAATGCATTAACAAAAACTTGTATTATAGAATGCCAGATTCAGCCGACACATTTCCAAGAAATAGAGGAAATGTTCGTGTAATATAGTCTTAATTCCCTAGGTAGGTCTCACTTTTCAGTTAATATATTTGTTCTGATAGTAATTTTTTTTTTAAAAAAAAACCCTGTTAAGCTAGCTTTTCTGTTTACATAATACATTTCTATCAAGGTACAACGTCAACTTTATAGGGGTTTTTTGGTCCTTCAAAATTTTCAGCATATTTTCCACTTCAAACATTTAAAGAAGTCTTCTAAACCTCAACATTAGTGCTGCTACAATGGCTTCAGCAGGTAAGATCCTACCTGAAAAACTCAGATACCATTATCTACAGATCTCAAGGGACCCCTAGTTGGGTCATGATCTTATAAAGTAGTTAACATCTATGACTTAACTGTGGGAAGAAAAGCAAGAAGAGGAAGTAATAGAACAGGGTTGGAAGGGACCTAAGAGGTCTTCTAGTTCAACCTCCTGCTCGAGCAAGAACCCTATACCATTGTAGACACATGGTTCTTCAGTCTTTTTCTGAAAGCCTTTAGTGATGGCGCACCCACAACTTCTGAAGGCAAGCTATTCCATTGGTTGATTGTTCTCACCATTAGGAAATTTCTCCTTCGTTCTAGGTTGCTTCTCTTATTGGTTAATCCTTAACTTGGGCCTTCTACTGGGGTGATCAAGGAGAGACAAAGGTTAGGTCATGTTGTTGATCTTCACAAACTTACTGTCACAGGCAGAAGATATAAGGCCATGGGATCAGTGCTGGGATTCCAAATCTTCCTACCGGTTTTATGAGAGTCCATCCACTTGCACTTCACATGCCTAATGTGTGCTTTGCGCATGCGCAGAGCATTCAAAGACCACCCTTGGTGTCAGCGCTGGTGAACTGAGCTATTTTTTAGCCCAGCTGAGGTGCGGCAATTTGCTCTGCCGCGCGAATCAGCTGAGCTAAAAAAAGGGAATATAGGGCAGGAAGGATGGGGGCCTTGGTATTTGCCAGTTCTCCGAACTACTCAAAATTTCTGCTACCATTCATCCAAACCAACTGAATACCTCTGCATGGGTTCTGTCTGTCCGCCTGCCTGTCTCTCTCCCTCCCTCTCCAAGAGGGCAGTTCAGAACATAGCTTAGGCAAGGTATGAAGCTGACCAGGGTTATTGGAAAACCATCCGTTTGAAATGGTATACCCACCTGCCTGAGCAGTGGATTGAATTAGAAGACCTTCCAACTCTAGTTATTCTACAATTGTTAGTCTGGGGCGAGGGCAATTTTCAAAGGCCAGATACCCTCTATGGTTCTTGCGTCCAAAGAAACATGGGATGCAGAGCAAGTCAGACTTACTTTCAGGCCTGCTCAAAAGTTGCAGGCTATTTGGAGAAATTCTGGATGACCAAGCTCAGAAAAATATCTGGAGGGCAATCGAGCAACAGGTGCATTTCCTTTCCTATTGCCCCTGCTTGCCCCCAAGACAAGCCCTTGATGGAAATGGGCAGACAGTTCAGGAAAGCAGACTCGGCCACAAATCTTAATTGAGGGAGGACTTCCCCATCCAAAAAAAACTTTGTCCCCACAGCTTACTCAGGATATTTTGAAAGGGGCAGGCTTCAGAAACTGATCCACAAGAGTGTGTTGTCCTGCCATTGGGTTCTCAGCTTGTTTCACGGTTCCGTCGCCACGGGAACCAACACTCCCCATTTATCCGGGCTTGTGACCGGCTATGGTTTCTCATAGGCTGGGTACAGCTGGCGTGCTCTAATCCAGTGTTTTTCAACCTTTTTTGTGCAAAGGCACACTTTTTTCATGAAAAAAATCACGAGGCACACCACCATTAGAAAATGTTAAAAAAAATTAACTCTGTGCCTATATATAAAATAATTCTCCCACGGCACACCTTACACTGTCACGGCACACTAGTGTGCCGCGGCACAGTGGTTGAAAAACACTGCTCCAATCCGTGACGTCCTGCCCCTGGCCTTCACAATGCAACGGTCACTGCCTTATGGACGTTGACATTTATGAAGATCAAGTCCAAGATCCACAAGATTGTTATAGCATGCAAGTTAAAGGGGTCTTAAACATACATACTAAGCCTCAAAGATCCACACCACCAGACTGACCCAACTACATAGTAGCTTGCAAACAACAAGTACCCTGCCAAGATTTCAATGCAATTCTCAACTTCTATAAAAGGATCTTATATTGCAATTCCCAACTTCCATAGAAGGATCATCTTTTATTGCAATTCTGAGTTTCCAAAGAACCACCATCTATTATTGCAATTCTCAATTTGTATATAAAGTCCTTCTACTGCAATTCCCAACTTCCACAGAAGGATCTTGTACAATTCTACAAAACGATCTTCCATCGTTGTCATTCTCAACTTCCACCGAATCGTCTTAATATCCCGCAGTTTGCGAGGAAATTTTGCCCACAGCCTCGGCTAGTTACGCCCTTTCCAAAAGACCGACGGAAGCACGCGCGTCTCTTATCTCTCTCCTATTCCCACGTTCACTTAATTCTCTCCTTAAACCAAAAATAAAAACCCAACCAAGGCTAGATTCGCCCAAGGTAACTTTTCGCCCTAACCCGGGTCCGGACTCTCCGGGCCTTTGCCTGCCACTTTTCTTCCGTTCACACGACGACAACGACTCAGAGCAAGACCGGGCTCGGCGGCGCGTTATATATCGCCCCCCCCACTTCCCGAGGACCAGCTTTGAAAGCATTTTATTCGCTTTGCGGACCAAAACGGCCCATGAACTCTAGCTTTCCCCCCTCTCCCCTCTTTCGCCCGGGTTCCTTCCCGCAAGCCGGGCCTCCAGAGCGCTGCGGAGAGGCCCTTCTCCGCGCTCCCCGGGCTTTTCCGGGGCGGGCCGACGGCGACGCCTCCTCCTCCTCCTCCACCACCGCCGCCGCCCCCGCTCCTGAGGCACCATCTTCGCCCAGGCGCCTCTTCAAGATGGCTGCCGCGGGCGGTTGGGCATCGAGGCCCTCCGGCGGGGCTCTGAGGAGAGAAGCTTCTCCCGCCGGCGGCTATCCTTGGCAGGGAAAGGGAGCCCCTCGGCAACATTTCCCTCAGCTCCGACGAGGGCCGCCCGCCGGGAAGACCAACCGAGCCTCACCTCACGCTTCCCGCCTGGCGGTTTTTGTTTTTTTCTCCCCCTCACGAAAATCGCCTCAGCGGACAACCGCTCCTTCTCTCCCTCCCTTTCTTCCCGCCCTCGCGCGCCCCTCCGCCATTGGCGGCGCCGGGCGTCTCTCCGAGGCGGGCGGCCTTCCTATTGGTTGGCGAAAGTGGCGCTTGCCGCGCTCGGCCCGCCCCCCCGTCTCCGCTTCCCCGCCCCTCCCGGCTCTCTCTCTCTCTCTCTCTCTCTCTCTCTCTCCAGCGACGGGCGCTGTGAGGTAAATAGAAGCGGATCTCAAAATGGCGGAGCTGCCCAGTCCCGTGCGAGGGGCGACGGTGGCGCCTCTGCCGCCGCCTCCTCTTCCTCCCCCGGCTCTGGCCGTCGACGCCCGCGTCTCCCCGCGCGGGCTCCAGCCGCCGGCCGCCAAGCGCCTGAAGGGAGGGGACGAGCGCGGCTTCAAGGCGGCCAAGCGCCTCAACGGCGAGGGCCACAGGCAGCCTCCGCCTCCTCCTCCTCCTCCTCCACCGCCTCACATCCCCGTGGCGTCTTCCCCGGCGGGCCCCGCCGTGTGGAGCCTGGCCGCCTTCTCCTCAGGCGGGGGAAGCGGCGGCCCGACCGGCGGCGGCGGCGGCGGCTCCTTCGTCTTCCAGCCTCAGCTGCCCCCTAAGTTGCTTCTTCCGCCGCCGCCGCCTCCTTCTCTCTGCCTGGCCGGCGTGGAGGGCCCCGGCGGGGCCAAGAGCAAGAAGCCCAAGGAGAAACGCGAGAAGGAGAGGCGGAAAACCCTGCCGGGGACGACGACAACGGCGGCGGCGGCGCCTCAGGGAAGCGGCCGGGAAGAGAACGGCGACCTGAAGATGCTCCTCCAGCAGCACCACCATCGGCACCACCATCGCCCAGGCGGTGAGGAAACACCCCCCTCGATCCATAAAAAGGGAGGTTGGCAGGGCTGGAAAATGGCCTTCCCCCTATGGGAATGGAGGGGGGGGAGCAGGAAGAGGAGAAAAGAGGGGCAAGGAAGAAATTGGGGTTTGGGGGGGCTGGCCTGCACCCCGTTTTCCTATTGGGCTACTTGGGGAGGGGTCCCCACCTGGGAATGGGGGGTGGGTGGAGGCTGCAGGGGTCTCCCATTGCAAAGCCAGGCAGAGGAGGCTGAAAAGGGGGCGTGGGAGCTGCCTGGCCTGGCAGCAGCACTAAATATGGGTAGGTGGGTGGGAAAGACCCAGTGGGGCTGACACATCCAGATCTGGGGTAACTTCTGCCCACCCCACTTCTGCCTAGGGCAGCAGTCACCAACCGGTGGTCTTTGAGAAAAAATTGGTGGTCCGCAGAACAATTATTTGCATTTTTATATTGCACTAAATGCTATATCTTTAAAAAAAAATCATATTAAGTTGGTCCGTGGAATTTAAAATTATGAGTTTAGTGGTCCCTGAAGTCCGAAAGGTTGGCAGCCAATAAATTGACTATATAAATAACTAAAAAAATATATTAAAGAGTGCGGTGTGGAAAAGCATATATGCCTACTGAGAGAATCTCCCATCATCCAGGTCGTGGATTGTCCCAAAGGTATATCTATATCGTAGTGTATTGGGATGCGGGGAAAAAAAACGCCTGGAATTGAGGAGCGAAACGTTTAGGAAGAAGAAATTGAAAAAGTCCAATTTAAAAAACAATTAGTTTATAATATAAAAACCAAAAATACAAAAGGGGAAGTAGTAGGAAAATAGGGAAGGAGGAAAGTGTAGGGCAAGGGTGGGGGGGAGAAGAAAAGGCCTTGACTTCTGACAGGCGTGGATGCAGTAGAATAAGGTAATAATATCAAACCTCAACTTTTGACTTTTACATAGTAGCATAAACTAGCCATTTCTATAGCAACAAACGTGTCTAATCAGTAAAGGCCAAAATCAAAGTTTCATTTTTCTCTCCATCTTCAAATCCAGTTGCCTTTTGGGGAAAAAAAAACCACCTTTGGGATATGGAAGCATATGGACGGCCGTGCCCCCTTATTATGCACTGCATGCTTCTGGGTTTAAAATACTATTTCTGGTGAGCAAGAAAGGAGTGGCTTGTGTTTCTTTATATAAGACACTTTAGCAAGATCGGGTTTTTAAAAAAGTGATCTTTTGCTATCCGAGTCCACGGTAGTTTTGACATTCTAATGGGAAGCTGGGAAGAATGAACGTGAAGTTCAGTGCTGTCTAATGTCAGGATGTAGGTGTGTGAGACAGGATGTAAAAGCCTTAAATTTTTGCTTTTTTATTCAGAAGTAAGGTCTACTGAATATACAGGGCTTGGTTGTTAAATATGTCTGAAGCTAGCTGGGGTTATCTTGAAGAACTGCTACAAATATACCTTCAGTATGGATGCATCTGAGAAACCTTTTTCGTCACCACCGTAGCTTAAGGAATTTGGGCAATCCAGCTGAACATTGCATCAACCTCAGATGAAAAGAAATAAGATTTGGTACTTTTGAATTTGGTGAAGTTGAAAAGTTAAAAAAAACAAGCTACAAAAATGGGCCTTGTAATGTAATCTTAAACAACATGCATGCTCTTTTCTGTTTAAGTGGCAGAAGTTCCAAGAACCTCACATGGATCCCTATACTCAATCAATTATTGTTGAACAAAAAAAGGAATCTTGTTTTAAGTTGATACCAGCTGGTTTATGCAGGTATAAGCTAGGATTTTAATGGCAGCCATTTTAGTTGGAATAGAGAAATAGGTGGTAGTTTTTAATATGTCAGGAGGTTTTTAACAAGTTAGGAGGTCTTGAAACTGTATTCAACATTTGAATTTCTGTTCAAATAATTCTCATAACTTTTCAATATGACTTTGTAAGGAGTAATCAAATTAGGCTATTCTAAGGAGAACTTATTTTATTAGAACCTCAGGGTATTTATCAGTGAAACATCTAATATAGAATGAAATAAATAAATGTTGACTAGTAATCATGTACATTATATTTGTATGGTTGTATAGTTTATCTAAGATTGTTTATCAATGTGAATTATCCACTATTCATCTTGCTCTTAATGCCTTTTTTTAAAAAAATCCAGATTTATAGTAAAAAGGATGTGAAGGTAAACTTTCCTTCTGGGAAAAAATGCTTTAAAAATCTTAAATGCTGCTTTATTGGTGAAATAAACAGATAAGGGGAAGAAACATGGTTCTCCTGTCACATCCACTTTGGCTCAGTAAAACTATATACTTATGAAATCAACTTGGAGTTAAAAATGAAAATTAATTTTAATAGTCAACAGTAAAAACACTTCTCTAACCTTTCCAGAATGATATTAATATTTTAGGTTTATAGAAATCTAATCTGCTGGCTTCTTGAATCATTAGTGTTCTTTTGCATCTAGTAATGTTCAAGGCTGTTTGGAAGTTTTAGCTTTAACAAGTCAGTGTTTGCAAAGCTTGCAAGAACAGGAGGTAAGAGGGTAACATTTGCTTTGAAACAATCACTGGAGCAATTTAAAGGAATATCACAGACCTGTGACATGATTAAGTTTTCCTTTAGGTAAGGTGAAAAATAATGTAATGGTAAAACTTCTTGGCCTTTTCAGTATCTATCCGTTTTTGGCAGGACCTGCCTTCATAGCACAGGGCTCACCAGTTTTTGTTTTTTTCCCAACAGCTGCAACTTCTAGTTTCCTTGGCTGGATTTGACAATGTGTAGGGTTTTTCTCTCAGCATCTTTATAGTGCTTGCGTGGCCAACCTCGAGGTCTCTTCCCTGACTCTAGTACTACTAGAGAGCAACTCGTAAGGCATATAGCAGCCATCCATTTTCATGATGCATCCATCCATCCACCCCATTTCCTCCAAGTTCTGATAACCAAGGGCTGAATGCTGGCGATCCCCATGTTGGAGACATGATCTTGTCAATGCCAAGGAGAGATCAGAGAGGATCCTTGTGAAATTTCTCCAGCTGTTTGATGTGCTTTCAATACAGAGTCCAGAATTCGGCATCCATACAGGAGAGGTGGTACCACAGCTGTGTAGACATTCAGCTCTGTGGAGGTAGAAGTGTTAGTTTTGATTGAGCATTCTTAACATGCAGCCACCCAAGTGCCTGGCTGGCCTTGCTAGTCAGTTCTTCATCTAAAGACCCATCCCTTGAGGTGATGCTTCCCATAAGCTGTTTACACTTGTCCTTCTGATCTGACACATGACCACAGGAAAGCAAAGAACAGATTGAATAGAATTCAAAGTATTCTATTTTCTAGCTGGGGTGCGGATCACTTGAGTTACTGTGTTACCTAGTGAGAACTTGTGAATGCTGTATGGATAGTTGACTGTAGGTCAGAACATACTAGATTACATATTAGCATGCTCTTAGGTTTATTAGAAAGGTTAATAGTTTCTTAGTAATAAGTGTATGGTCAAGATGTCCACTTAAAGTAACATTTCCTTCCACATTATGAGAAAGTTGATAATTTTTAAATGTAGTTGTCATTGATGTTTCTGTCAAAGTTTGTCAATTTTGTATGTACTGTACTTAAGAACAAACTATAGAGAAAGTGCTGAGATTTTTAAACATGTCTTATTCTCTATTTTATTTGCCTGACATACTGATATGCCAGGATGTCCCCAGCAAGCTTACCCCTTGGTAGTTTATAGCAATCATACCAATTTAATCCAAGCAGTACAATATCAAAACTAATAACAAGAATTAAAACCAGTGTCTCACTGAAAAGCAGGAAAGTTTCTTTTCAGAGTAGCACATATAATAGGCCATGAAGGATGCCATGTGTCCACTAAATGCAACCCAGTATTCTAAGTTTATAACAGTACTTGAAATTCATGGGCTTTGCTTGGTTTATTACTCTTTTAAAAAGTTCTTTCAGTTCCTCCTAATCTGATAATATCTTGCTACTACTTCCTCCAAAATATATGCTCTTATTTTAACATACTAATCTTAAGGAAGGCAGAGGAATCTGAAATGCAATAAGGACATTCAATTAAATTGTTATGGGTTTTTGTGCCTATAGAAAATGAGAAGATTAAGTTCTGATATGTTTTTATGCTTGTTGGTCAGCCATAACTTTTTTTTTTGTCTCTAAACTAGTTTCCCACAGTGAGTTGTCTGAAACTACAGTTTCACCATTGGTATCTCAAATACTTAGTGTGAGGATACAACACTTGTTTTTAGCATTAGTGTAGCATTAGACAAAAGAAACATCTTGTAATAGATGCTTTAGGAAGCAAATGTAGAGTCCTGCTATTTTACCCTAAGAATACATTCAATACTTGAGACATCTGTAGAAGGCTGTAGCCTATTTTATTAAAATTTTACATTTCATTTTCCTGATACAAATCTCAGTTTTTTTACATTTTACATTCTTAACCAGTTGAGTAGAAATTCTTGCTACATGTAAGCTGAGGTTTGTCATACAGGACTTCTCATTTTGAAAAAAGGCAGTTGAAGTTATGGAAAGCAGATGCTATTATACAGCTCTAAATAACATTAGATTTCAGGGAATACTTACGATTATAGATAAGAAGAAACTACATAGTTTTAATTCAAAGAATGCTTAAAATAGTTTAATTTTGTATACAGCAATATGAGAATTTAGGGAATTTAAACTACAAATATTATATTGCTTTCATTGAATATAAATGCTTATGCATTTATATTGTGATTGTATCTTGAATTTAAGCTTTGCTATAGATCTGTGGGACTCATAGAATGCTGCAGCCCTCCAGACAAAAGAAATAACAATATAACCTATTTTACTCTTGAAATGATGAGTTGTTCAATGTTTGACCCTAAATATTTGAAGTTCAGTATGCACAGATGCTGGCTAAAGGGAACTGTGACATGCAGATGGGTTCTGATTTACTTTTGTTTACTCATCCAGTTTAAAACAGTAAGCAATCATTACAGTCAAAAGTAGCATATACGAAATAACATATAGATACAATGTTGATCATATTCCTTCCTGTAGCAATTTTGGAAAATAGTACAAGTTAACATTCTAATTATAAATACCTAGATGGCTTAGGTATTTCTTCAAAGGCTTCCTTAGACTTTTCTGAGTTCAAAATAAGGTTTAGGTTTAAGGTTTATTTAGTTTGTATGCCGCCCTATTCCCAAGAGACTCAGGGCGGCTAACAATCTGAAGGGGAAGCGGTGTACAAAATAAAATAAAAAGACAAACAATTTAAAAATACAGCAACAGTTGTAACCTCGGATGGGGCTGGAAGATTCAACAGCCCCAGGCCTTCCGGAACAGCCAGGTCTTAGTTGCTTTGCGGAAAGCCTGAAGGGAGGTGAGGGTCTGGATCTCAACGGGGCTTCTAAGCTTCTAAAACCTATGTATTATAGCAGTAGCAGTAGACTTATATACCGCTTCATAGGCCTTTCAGGCCTCTCTAAGCGGTTTACAGAGAGTCAGCATATTGCCCCCAACAATCTGGGTCCTCATTTTACCCACCTCGGAAGGATGGAAGGCTGAGTCAACCCTGAGCCGGTGAGATTTGAACCGCTGACCTGCTGATCTAGCAGTAGCCTGCAGTGCTGCATTTAACCACTGCGCCACCTTGGTATTAGATGTGTTTGAAAGTGAATTACATGTGTTTGCCTAGCAGTAGGTTGTCTTGGACAGAGGAAGGATTGTTGTCACAGTGGCTGATCTAATGGCCTATGATTAGACCTCTTGATGCAGTAATTTCATATGCCTTTTGACAATGCTTCAACTTCATAAACTGCCCTAGATCTCAGTGGCTTCTTTTATAGTCTGATGTGGGATCCTCTTGGAAGTTTGTGCAAAAGGTATTTGCTTGCTAACAGAAAACCAATATAACATAAAACCCGTACTGTAGGTGTGCAAGATTGTAAAAAGATTAAATATATGATTAGAAAATAAAATAAAATCTAAAGATTAAAATTTCATCAAGATAAACATTAGTTCTATACTAATGAAACTTCAAAAGGCTGATCATTTTATAGCTTCAGTGAAGTATTCTGTAATTTTTACTAATGTTATTTTAGGGATTCTTTAGCTATTACAGTAGTATTTCTTAATTCAGAGTATTGGGATATTACTGTATGGTCTTTTGCAACAGGAATTTGAAATACATTGGTCATAGGCGTTGTATAACTGTTTTAAAAAGTTTGGAGAATCCTGGGTGTTGAAATCCACAAGTTTTAAAGTTGTCAAGTTTGGGGACCCCTGACTTAGAGGCTCTAAAGAAATTCTTAAGAAGTAGCAAATGCAAATTTACTTAGTAACTTTACTTTTCTGAATGTTGCTTCTTGGAGTACAATGCTATTTGTGCGTTTGTAGATGACTCCATATGAGTCATGATTAGCTGTTAATCTGTTTTCTGAATACCAATAAAACTTAAAGGAAGGTCTTGCCAACTTGATTAAAAGTTTGAGGAGAATTATATTACAAAACACAAGTACGTGTTAAGGAAAAGAAGATATTATAAGGGGATGTTCTAACTAGTTGATCCAGTTTTAAAGCTTCTAGATTAATCTGTTTTCCCTATTAGGATTCTGAATTGGACAGTTTTCAAGGGTTCTCGGGTGGATTGCAGTTGGACAGATTTATGAAATGTTGACCTTTGCCAAACAGCAACTTCTCATCTGTCAAGAGGATGAGCTTAATTAGTGACTTAATTAGTGGAAGAGATATAAAGTAGATTCTTTTTCCTCCGTTTTTTTTTCCAGCATAGCATTAGGAATCTCCCAAACCTCATATTTGGTTGGCTTTTTGAAACAAAAGGGATTATTGAGCCAAGATTTCAACATCATGAGGATGGGAAAATATATAACGGCATGTCCCAAAAGTGCTTTTCAAAAGACAACTGGTCTGTCTTAGTTCTTTTCTTTGAAAACATCTCGCTTCTCATCTCACAGCTAAGAAGCTGCTTCCGTTCAGAACGGAACTTCTCATCCAACAAGCTTCTTCAGTTGTGAAGAAGTTCAGAACTGAAAAAAATTGCAACTGAAGAAGCTTGTTGGATGAGAAGCAAAAGATTTTCAAGGGAAAAAAATCAGAGTCTAGTTGCCTTTTGGAAAAGCACCTTTGGGACAACCATGACCTGGGTGCTTGAAAATCTTGATAGATATAATGACATAAGGGTATAGAGCTCATATTTATTTGCATTCACAGTATAGGCTTTGAAAGTTATTCTCAAACCTAATTTACCTGCTGTAAATTGGAATATATACTAGTCAGGCGCTTTAGTTGAGGTAGCATGCTGAAGATCTTGAGCACTTTGCATTTTAAAAGTGATATATTAATGGGTTATAGTAATTTCAGTATTTTGTCACTGCAGTTGCATTTTATGAAATTAAATTATGGTTCTTAGTTAAGGAATGACAGTTTGTAGATTATTAAAAAACCTAAATACATGTAAGAGAAATCTGTAATATTTTTGCTTATCTTTGGAAACATCAGGAGCAAAACTAGATGGCTATGATGAACCCTGGTTAAGTCAGTTTGTTTCTGAAATACAGTGTTCTGGTTAATCATCTCTTTATATTAATTTATTGTTTAACAATAATCTGATTTTCCAAACTTTCTACTGTGAGAAGAAAGGCATTCAGTTATTGATTTTGGAAAGTTGTGTTTATTTAAGACCTATTTCTGTTCTGCATTAAAGCTGTAGTCTATCCTCCAGTCAAATGAATAATTGTGTTGATTGTGGGTAATTTCCTTCTAAAACTTTTTTATCTATATTGAATATGAACATACTTCCTTTTTAGATGAAATCATCAGAGAAAAAACCACAGAACGAGACAAGGAAAAGCAGAAAGAAAAAAAGAAGCACAGATTAATGTCTGAAATTAAAAAAGAGAATGGAGAAATGAAATTATTTCAGAAAGGTGAGCACAGTATTTTTCACAACGAGGATGATGGTATATACATGAAAGATTTTTTTTAACTGTGTATGTTTTTAAATATATTTAATTCTGATTCGTTCTAGTTTTTCTTAATGATAAGTGGCAATATGACCTGTGGTTCCCATTTCAAGTTCTTAAGAGAAAGGGTATCATGTTTATCTAGTTACATGTCTAAAAGCTTTAATTTACAAACGGTAATTTGAATACCAAAACAATTATGTGAGAATTAAAGGCAAGTGCACAATAATTGTGCTTGAAATCTGAATTCGTGGCACCTTTCTAGGATCCCACTCTTATATGAAACAAAATATTTGTAAAATGGGTCATATAGGTTCCCACCTCTTTTCCTCTTCTGTTGAGTTTCTGTAACAGTGACTACAGTATTATTTTGGATTGGCTACTAAATTGGTTTTCAGTTGTTGGTATATGGTAGTCTTGATTGCACTTTGGAGATTAATTTCAGAATTAATCTGAAATTGGAAATCTATTGGGGGATGAAATTTGTGTGGAACTTTTATTCTCCCATACTACATTGATGAATTCATACTTTATTGCCATGAAAAATGCTTTGCAAAGATAACCTGACAATTAAACTGTAGATAATCATCCCGGGAAGCTCAACCTGGGTATAAAGATGATTTTGCACGGTTAGTGGCCAAATTGAAGATAATATATCCAAACTTTTAAAATGCAGTTAATCATTTAGAATGGCAAGGGAGGAATGACTATTAAATACGTAATCATATTAGAGCCAAGAGCCAATGCAGCCACAAGCCGCAACCAAACAAGGCGCCACCATCTTACTTCCAAATTGAAAATTATTCAATTGAAAATCAATGGCAGTAATGTAATAATATGAATGAACTCATGATTTACAAAAGACTCTGTTACATGTAGGTTTTATCCAAACATCAAACCAATCCACCAAACCAAAATCCATAAGTATTTGAAGTCCATCAAGCCAAAATCTGGTAAAACGCTGCTAATCTGGATAGAAGGGTTTAATCAGTATTGATTTTACCCCCTAAAACCTTGACTGAGTCCAACTTATTTGAAAAAGTACTTCAATCTTAGATGATTTTCATTTTGTGTGCTTGTACATTTATACCCTGCTGATACAAGCACATAAGGCAGCTTACAACAATAGTAGAAAAATCTTAGATACACTAAAATCAAAATTGAAATCATTCCAATGAACTTCTGCCAATGATGGAAGCGTCTTCTGAAGCTGCTCGCTCGTGATCTAAATACAGGGCAGGTTCGTAGCAGGAAAGGCAATCCCTTAGGCCATAAGTCATTTAGCATTTCCAAAGCCAATACCTTACAACATCTTTCATAACTGGGTAGATAATTGGCAGTTCTAATGCATGCCAGGATTGTGCTTTCATTCAGGATTCAATCCTGATAGCAGCTGTTTCACCACAGGTTAGCCTGGCAATAGAAGGCAGAACTTTGAGGCTGCAGAGTCCACCTTTGGTGAACCCTTGACTTCCTTGTGTGGGCTGTCACTTGAAAGATAGGAGGGCAACTGACCGCCTCTGACTTTCTTACCCTGCAGTCGCCAGGTTCCAGTCTCCTCTGATACGTCCTTGTGCAGATAATACTTGGCTTTCAGTTATCCGTTTAGTGACCATTCAAAGTTACAAGGGCATTGAAAAAAGTGACTGATGGCCGTTTTTTTACACCTACCCTCACAACATCCCCATGGTCATGGGATCAAAATTTAGTTCCTTGGCAACTGACTCATTTATGACGGTCGTAGTGTCCCATAGCTTTGTGATCCCCTTTTGGGACCTCCTGACAAGCAAAGTCAATGGGGAAGCCAGATTCACTAATCTGTTACTAACGTTAACAATTACAAAATGGGGCAAAACCCACTTAACAACGGTCTCACTTAGCAACAGAAATTTTTGGGCTCAATTGAGGTTGTAAGTTGAGGACTACCTGTACCAATCCTGCCATTGTATCTGCATAAAGACAAACACAACAAGGAATCTGGTGTCAAGAGTTTTCAGAAGGAACTTCTCCGACGGCAGTCTCACTGCTTCAGGAAGTGGATGGTGTAATTTTTTTCAGTAATTTCAGCTAGCAAAATATAAGCAATCGAGGTCCAACAAAGAAAGTGAGAAGCAGCTATGATCTTTGCAGCATCTCTCCAATAGTTGTTGCATGCTGATATTACTATTTTCAGGTCTAGCCTGCTAAACTCCAGACAACTACTTGTAGCAAAAAGAAATGGAAAACATTAACTTTTTCCTGCTGTCAAGCGTTCGTTGCAATGTTTATTTAATCATTCATTATGCTTCTCTTGACTTCAAGCATCTTACAGACTTCTGAAACAGTAATGAAATAAACTAGAAAAGAACAATATATTGGTAACATTTCCTACTGCTGACGAAAAGCTGTATCCCGTATACGCAACTGCCTCCACACACACACCCCTGCCCTCACCCACTCCCACCATCAGGAAAACAAGAGCAATCACTCAGTCCAAGGACTCACTGAAATAGCAGCCTAGTCTTAATGGCAAGTCAATAGGGTTGGATCCTGTCTGCCTTCAGGGGGATCCTATTCTGGAGAAGGGAACCAACAATTTAAAACGCCCGACTCCAGGAACCTTGCGGGTAATATTTATCTTTGACTAGGAATCCCAGATCTTTTTGCAACCCTGACCTGATAGCTTATCTATATTAATGATTGAAGGTAAAAGTGATATTGCTGTTCTTCAGGATTCATGTGTAGTATGTTTTTATTATACTTTGGAACTTAAATCGGTTTACAGTGCTTGGCATATTATTGCACAGGATATTTTCCATCTTCACGTAGCTCCAGCTTTTGATAAATTAAAGCAAACTTTTCTTTCTTTATAGACATAAAAGAAAAAGTGAAAAGCAACGCAGACGACCTACAGATTAAAAAAGTAAAGAAGAAAAAGAAAAAGAAACACAAAGAGTGCGAAAAACGGAAGCGTCCAAAAATGTACAGTAAATCTATTCAGACCATCTGCTCAGGATTGCTTTCCGATTTTGAGGATCAAGAAGCCAAAGGCATTGTGGATCACGACCACCACCACCACCACCACCACCACCACCATCATCGTAAAGATTTCAATGAGAAACATAAGAATCCCAAGAAGGACTCTGAGTCCAAGAGGGTGGACAGCAGTGAGTTTCCCTTTGTCTCATTAAAGGAGCCGCGGGTTCAGGATAAGCTGCAAAGGTTGGACACGCTGGAATTCAAAGAGTTCATTCATGTGGAGCACCAGCCTAATGGAGGTGCCTCGGTGGTTCACGCCTACACGAAGGAGCTCTCCCACTTGTCTCCTGTGGAGATGGAGAGATTTGCAGAAGAATTTCTGGCTCTGGTTTTTAGTGAAAAGGAGGACTGTGCCGCTTACTATGTAATGGGAATTGTTCACGGGGCAGCTACTTATTTACCTGACTTTTTAGACTACTTTTCATTTAATTTTCCTAATTCGCCAGTGAAAATGGAGATTTTGGGAAAGAAAGACATAGAGACTACGACCATGTCCAATTTCCATGCTCAGGTAAGAGGTTATCTTTCATATATTTAAAAAAAAACATTTTTCTTCCTATACAGTGTTCCAATTATTGCTCCTTTTCGCTGACATTCTCTAAATTTGTTAGGTAAGACAATGACCGAGTACAAAAATGATAGCAGTAACATCTATTTTTGATAAGGCGAATAAAAAGGTCCTGTGAATTACCTGGTCACAGTTTAGATTGCCTACATAATTCATGGAAATTCTGCCTTGTATTCCCTTGTTGGCTCTGGGGTAGGAGGTGCTAGGTTTATATATTCTGAATGTCTGTGGACCTTTCCGCTTTGATTAAGGCTAAAAAAACAAAAAATAGAAACTGTAGGGGAAAGAACAATTCTTAAAAATAGTTAATGAAAATCGAAGCAGGTCAATGTCTATGGAGATTCTCAGCCATCCAGGTCATGACCCTCTAAAAGGACGCAAATGACCAGATGTCTGTAAGGGGTATAAATGCTTCCATTCCCCACCATCCAGTCAGAGCTGAAGAACTTTCTCGAATGAGAAGTGAAGAGTCTTAAAAAGAAAAAACAAGAAAGTCTAGTTGCCTCCAGTCTTGTATATGCTTATCACGCCTGGACCAGCGAAGCCTTGAGCCCATCTTAAGGTGTGGTTGTGTTACAGTAACTGAAGGAAAATAAATGCAATATATCCAACCCTTCCATTGCAAAATTAGAATAATAATCCACGCTTGTTTTATGCCTGCAAGTGGACTTTTGAAAGATTGACAGTTTCTGATTTTGGATTTTCCACTTACACTTTGTTTAAAAAAATAGATTATTCTCGAGTTTTTCACATATTAGTATTTGCCACTTGGCTATAAACAAACATCCAGCAATTTTCTGCTTTGATTAAAGCGTTTAATCAAAATGGAACAGAAGCAGTGTGTGGCATAAAGTTATTTTTATGTTGCAGAAGATGTATGGTTTTGCTAATGTTTGAGTTCTCCTAGGCCACCGTTGTTTCGAAGCATTTAAAAGAAAGGCCAAGAGTACTCATCATTTAGTAATCATTCCATGGAAAAGTTCAATGTTAAGAGCAAGATTGTTACATTTAATTAATAAGCTTTGCTATATATGAGATGGGGGAATGTGGACACAGAGAGACACAGAGAGAGGGTGAGGGAGGAAGGGAAGGGGAGAGGGGGGGATATTTCCTCATATACCCATTTATAGAGCAGGGAATCTCTTGGATTGGTTTCAGTACACTTGGAAACTTTAGGTTGAAAAGGAGAGAAAGTCAGATGCTATACAGCAGGGGTGTCAAACTGGCAGCCTGCCGGCCTAATGTGTCATGTGCAGGTCACACCCACCCCAGCTTCCCGATTCAGAAAAACGTTGCAAAATGTCACATGATGGCAGCGTGACACGAGTTTGACACCTATGCTCTACAGGATCTTTTGCCTGTTATAATCATTTCATTTACTATATTTTTCAGAGTATAAGACACACCTTTTTTCCTCTAAAAATAGACTGAAAATCTGGGTGCGTCTTATACATTGAATACATCATATTTTGCCTCCTGAAGCCCCGCCCCTTCACCAAAATGGCGTTAATGAAATGAAAGCCTTATGGTGGCTTTCAGTTAGCTCTTGGGGGCTGGAGAGGGCAGAAATGAGCAAAAAAACGGGCCATTTTTTGCCCTTCCAGCCTCCAGTAGCACTCTATAAGCCTCCATAAGGCTATGCATGCAATTTTTTTGACAAAAAAATGGGCTGTTTCTTTGCTTGTTTTTGCCCCCCTCACAGGAGCACTCTGCAAGCCCCCCCAAGGCTATTTATGTATTTTCTTTTTTAAAAAAAGACAGGCCCGTTTTCATGAAAAACAGGCCGTTTTGGGGAAGTTTGCAGAGTGCAAAATCTTTTTTTCCCCTTTCGGAAAGCTGTTTAATTAGAGTGGTTGATGAGAATTACATTGATCAAGTGCTGTCCCAGAAGAAACAAAGTTTTAGGTGCTACAGGTGCTATTTCCTTCTCCAGCACATGGATAAATACACCTGGAATCATCTACCTACCTACTCTCTCTATCTCCCTACCTACCTACTGTATTTATCTATCTATCTATCTATCTATCTATCTATCTATCTATCTATCTATCTATCTATCTATCTATTTATCTATCTATCTTTGTCTCTCTCTCTACCTACCTACTGTATTTCTCTCTCTCTATCCTTTTATCTACCTACCTACCTACCTACCTACCTACCTACTCTCTCACACTCCCTACCTACCTACTGTATTTCTCTCTCTTTCTCTCCCTTCTCTCCCTCTATCTATCTACCTACTTTTTTAAAAAAATTGCCTCTTCAAAACCTGAGTGTGTCTTGTACTTTGGTGTGTCTTATATTCTGAAAAATACGGTATTTATTTACTTATTTATTTGTTTGTTCAACTAGTATGCTGCCAATCTCATCTAGAGGCGACTGAATTTTATTTGAGACTACTTTTTTTCCTGGCAGAAGGACATCATCTCAGATTTGGATTCCTCTTCATTTCAGTTCAATATAATAATCTTCATCTCTATCTTACTTGTAATCTAAAAAATAGTGAAATATTACATATACGAATAATGAAGTTCAAAATCCAACATCAAAATATTCATTAAAGGGTTTGAAAATATTTTCCAACTTGGAATTGGAATGATGTTATAATTATAAAAACATTTATGCCATCTTCAGAATGAGTTAATTACATGTTTATACAATATCTTAAAGTAAGAAATACCTTAAAATGCAATTTGAAAGAGGCATCAAAGAAGCAAGTTTAACAACCAATTAAGCTGTTTAAAGCCTGTAAAATAAAAAAAAATTGGCTGCTTATCTCAAAAGTATCAAGGCAGGAAGGGCAAAGTCAAATTGAAGTGCTACATTGAAAAAACAGTGTACTGTCACCATCTGGCCTGCCTTTTCTTGTAGAGAACAGTTTTTCAATGGCCCCAGCTGTCAGGGCAGATTCTTTGGGAATAGATGGAATTGGAATTGGAATTGATTTTATTTGTAGGCCGCCCTTTTCCCTGAGGGGACTCAGGGCGGCTCACAGAAACCAGGGAAAGGGGAATACAATACAATACAATACTAAGACAACGACACATAATAAAATAATACACAACATGCATACACCATTCGGGCGGGGTAATGGTCCTTATCCCCAGGCCTGACGGGCGAGCCAGTTCTTCAAGGCTGTGCGGAAGGCCTGGACGGTGGTGAGGGTACGGATCTCAACGGGGAGCTCGTTCCAAAGGGTCGGGGCCGCTACTGAGAAGGCCCTCCTCCTTGTGGTTGCCAGCCGGCATTGGCTGGCCGATGGAATGCGGAGGAGGCCTAACCTATGAGATCTTATAGGCCGTAGGGAGGTAATTGGCAGAAGGCGGTCTCTCAGGTATCCAGATCCACTGCCATGTAGGGCTTTATGGGTGGTCAATAGCACCTTGAAGCGCATCCGGAGATCGACAGGTAGCCAGCGCAGCTCGCGGAGGATAGGTGTAATGCGGGTGAATCGGGGTGCACCCGCGATCACTCGCGCGGCTGCGTTCTGTACTAGCTGAAGTCGCCGGATGTTCCTCAAGGGCAGCCCCATGTAGAGCACATTGCAGTATTCCAGCCTAGAGATCACGAGGGCCCGAGTGACTGTTGTGAGAGCCTCCCGGTTCAGGTAGGGTCGCAACTGGCGCACCAGGCGTACCTGGGCGAATGCCCCCCTGGTCACAGCCGCTATATGATGGTCGAATGACAGCTGTGGATCCAGGAGGACTCCCAAGTTGCGAACCCTCTCTGAGGGGTGTAAAATTTGACCCCCCAGCCTGAGTGTTGGATTAATAGCCGAATTTTTGGGAGGAAAACACAACAGCCACTCGGTCTTTTCTGGGTTGAGCACAAGCTTGTTAATCCTCATCCAGTCCATGACGGCTTCGAGTCCCCGGTCCATTACGTCAACCGCTTCATTGATTTGGCACGGGGCGGACAGATACAATTGAGTATCGTCCGCATATTGATGGTATCTAATCCCGTGCCTGCGGATGATCTCTCCCAGCGGTTTCATGTAAATGTTGAATAGTAGGGGGGATAAGACCGATCCCTGCGGCACCCCATATTTTAGGGGCCTTGGGGACGATCTCTGCCCTCCCACTAACACCGACTGCGACCTGTCCGAGAGGTAGGAGGAGAACCACCGTAACACGGTGCCTCCCACTCCCACCTCCCGCAGTCTTCGCAGAAGGATACCATGGTCGATGGTATCGAAAGCCGCTGAGAGGTCAAGGAGGACCAGGATGGAGGGATGTCCTTCATCTCTGGCTCTCCAGAGATCATCCATCAATGCGACCAAGGCGGTTTCAGTGCTGTAACCGGGTCTGAAGCCTGACTGGAAGGGGTCTAGATAGTCTGCTTCCTCCAAGGACCGTTGGAGCTGGAAGGCCACCACCTTCTCAACAACCTTCCCCAAAAAGGGGAGGTTGGAGACCGGGCGGTAGTTATTAAGGACAGCTGGATCTAGGGATGACTTCTTCAGGAGGGGTCTCACCACCGCCGCCTTCAGTGTGGCGGGGAAGTTCCCCTCCCGAAGGGAGGCGGTTACAACCGCCTGGATCCAGCCTCGTGTCACCTCACTGCAGTTAGAAACCAGCCATGAGGGACACGGATCCAAAACACAGGTGGAGGAACTCACAGCTCTCATGGCCTTGTCCACATCCCCGGGGGTAACCTCCTGAAACTCAACCCAGAGCTGTTGAACTTGGTCCCCCTGAGTCTCGGCTGGAACTGCAGATGTGGAGTCCAAGTCCGTCCGAAACCGAGCAATTTTGTCCGCTAAGAATTGGGCATATTCTTCAGCTCTGCCCTGCAAGGGTTCCCCCGCCTCCCTTTTATTCAACAGGGAGCGGGTTATCCTAAACAGGGCGGCTGGACGGGACTCAGCGGACGCAACCAGGGAGGCTATATGTGATCTTTTAGCTGCCCTAAGTGCCCTAGTATATTCCCTGGTGCAGGTGGTTACCATTGCTCGGTTCGATGCGGACTTATCGGACCTCCAACGGTGCTCTAGGCATCTCCTCCGGCGCTTCATCTCCCGGAGCTCCTCGGTGAACCAAGGTGGTCTCCGGGATCCGCTGCCTCGGAGGGGCCGCAGTGGCGCAATCCGGTCGAGGGCCTCTGACGCTGCCGAGTGCCACGCAGCAGCCAGAGTCTCTACCGGACTGTGGGTGAGAGTATCAGGAATAACCCCAAGCTCTGTCTGGAACCTTACTGGCTCCATAAGACGCCTGGGGCGGAACCACCTGGTCGGTTCCTCCTCCCTACAGTGGGGGTTTGGCCTCCGGAAGTCGAGCCTCAGTAGGCAATGGTCTGACCACGACAGGGGTACGATGTCACTCCCCCTCAGACCAAGATCACACATCCACTGCTCCGAGAGAAATACAAGGTCAAGCGTGTGTCCCGCCGAATGGGTTGGGCCTCGGATTACTTGAGTCAAGCCCATGGCTGTCATGGAAGCCATGAACTCCTGCGCCCCATCAGAGTTTTCACCGAGCGTCGGCAGATTAAAGTCCCCCAGGACCATCAGCCTAGGGAACTCAACTGCCAGCTCGGCTACTGACTCGAGGAGCGAGGGGAGGGCTGCTGCAACGCTGTTGGGAGGCAGGTACGTTAGCAGCAAACCCACTTGACCCTTGAGGTCCAACTTTAACAGCAAAGACTCACACCCGACAATCTCCGGAGCAGGGACCCTACGAGGAACTAACGACTCCCGGATAACAGCGGCCACACCCCCACCCCTTCCCTGGGCTCTCGGCTGATGCAGCACCTGAAATCCTTCTGAAATCCTTCTGGGCACAGTTCTACAAGGGGGACTCCTCCCTCTGGGCCCAGCCAGGTCTCAGTAATACATGCCAGGTCTGCCCTCTCGTCTAAAATTAAGTCCCGGACGAGAGGTGCTTTATGTACAACAGACCTGGCATTTAGCGACAACAGCCTGAGACCAGGGTCCTGATTACTTACACCATCTGGTCTTGGAGTGGGACTCCTAGGGCCGGAAGGAGGGATCTCTGTGATGTAGCGAACCCTCCTTCCCCGGTAATGGCCTGCCCTAGAGTCCCCGCCGTATCTGCCCCTCCCTGTCACGACCGCAATACCCCGACCCTCTCCCGTGTCTTTAGCCCCCTCAGCCACCCCCATAGCCCCCGCAACTCCCGGCAGGTCCTCCGAATCAAGCACACTCATTTATACACTCAAGCGGTCCCCACGTAATAATTAAAACACATAAAATACAAGAGTCATAGGGTAATAAAAAGTGGGATCATCCAATTCACACATTCAATCCCATGCACTCACCATACCATTTAAAAGTTTGCGCAGCGTCCGTAGATCTTATAAAAGAATATATATAGAAGGGAGAGTAGCCTTCGTCCCTTCTTATATATTTGGGAAGGTCCCAAAAAGTCCAGGCGATTAGAAGAAATTATTAAAGTTGTTAAAGTCCGATTTATCAATAGTGTCAGTAAAGGCAAAGTCTGGGCAGTTAAGATGGTTTCCCTTGGGCGATAAAAGATAATATTAACCAGCTGGATGCAGTTAGTTCGCATGTGTAGAGGCCCGGTAGATGTAATTATGGATGTAATTGTAGGTGGAGTGGGTAGGTGGTAATTAAGAAGGCGGTAGAGATGGTAAAAATGATGAAACCAGCCAAGAACTAGAGGAAGCGCCAGTAATGGCCACTGGAGGGAGTCAGAGGACCACATATGCTGCCTTTCCGGAGTAATGGTGTCCAATGCAAGATGGTCTGGTAGACAGTTTTGTCTGACGTGGCACTCCTGAGGCAGCAACAGCAGCAGATGGTACCCAACACAATAAAAAGTTTGTTGTTGCAGTCCTGGGATCACAATCCAGGAAGATAGATGGTAGATAAAACGTTGCAAGGCCCAGTGAAAGCAGCAATAAAACCCAAAGGAGATGTCGTACCAAGGGGAGAAAAAACAGTCAACAGGGCCGCAATACAAAACAGTAGAATTGTGGTGGGGATAGAAACCAAGTCCTCCAGACCGAACAGGTACTTCCATGCAGCTCCTTACCCTCTGATCAGGGCACAGATCAAGCCCCCCAGGGTAGCGGGGCAGCCTCTTGGGACCGCGGGGCCAAAGCCACCGCCGCTCATGCAACGCCGCCACCACCGCCGCCCAGCTGTTCAAGAGGGAGCCGTCAATAGGGCCGTGATGCCAGGCACCAGGATTACGATGAGGGTAGAAAAATAAACCTCCAAACCAAACAGGCACTTCAAAGTCCGGATCCAGCCTCCCAAGGCAGCGGGGCAGCCTCCTGAGGCAGCGGGGCCGAAGCCGCCGCCGCTCGCGCAACGCCGCCACCGCCGCCGCCCAGCTGATCGGAAGAAAAGTCACCGAGGGAGGTAACGCCGTCCCGGGACCACCCGGAGGTGGCCCCCTCCTCAGAAAGTTACCTTCCCTGGAAGCCTGACAGCTGATCGTTTGCGAGGACCCCTCTGTTGTCATATTCGGGGTCTCGTCGCCTGGAAATTTCCCGCTGTTTCTTTTCGGTAGCCGGAGCGTTAGAGCTCGGCGGCCATTCCCGTTCTCGCGCATGGTCTTTCCAATAATCTTATCCCAGGCAATTTAAGGTTCAGTACGCAACACTTTGAATTGGACCTGAGAACCATCCCCTAGCAAGCTATAAAAATGATTGGGTGACCACATCTTGTTCTATTCTCCTTCTGGATACTCCTTAATGAGAGTTTCATGTAGAATTTGTTACAGTAATTTAATTTGGATGTTGAATTACCCAGCTTTGTCAAACCCTGGAATATTCTCAGTAACAGCCATGCTGATTGAAGAATTCTGGGATTCCGTAGAGGTGAAAATGACTCATTGTAGAAAGCTGACCTCAGATATATAACTATACACCCATATATATATTTTAGAGGAAAGGATGCAATAGTAGTGGCTGGGATTCATAACGACATTCATAGTCACAGCAGCTACCTTGATATTGAGGTGTAATGTCCAGAACATAACAAAGTCACAAACTTCATCCTTCAAAGGGACTAGAACCCCAACCAGAATAACTGCTCTTTTTGTTAGTATTGCTACCCTGTACATTGATTATTTTTTTTGTCAGAATCTTAGTAATACTTGGTGTTGTTTGGGGGGAAAAATAAAGAAGTTGTGAAGAGAATTATGTAAGGCGGAAAACCTTTTTAGAATTTTATGCCAATATCTACATTGTGTTTTCTTTTGGAGAACTAGCTCAAAACTGAAGTCTTTGAAATTTATTTACATATATTGCCTTTTAGCTATTGTTTTCTTCCTGTGAAAACAGTTTGTATCAGTTTTGGCTTTGTATCAAATACATGTTTAAGTACTGTATTTGCAAGTTAGTTTCTCTCCTCTTCCTTTTGTTCAGAGAGGAATTATATAATGAAAATAATATTGATGCTAGGATGAATTAAGGGGCTGTTGGGGGGGGAGCCCAGTTGCACTTTTCATAAATTGCAATAATTCATTTTCATTCGCTGGCTATTTCCTGTTTGATTTTTTAAATGAAAGTTTTGTATGTTTGAGGAATGTGATTAAACTGTTTTATCTCTTGACAAAAATATATTCCTTATTATATTAATGAATGGAGGATTTCTGAATGACAAAGGGGAACTCTATTCATACTTGGATAGATGTAATGGAAAATGTGGGAGAGATGCTGGCTAGGAAATAATCAGAGAAGAGAGGCAGGAGCCCCCAGCTGCTTATGATCAAAGGAAGAAACGTAGGAAGGACTTCCCTTAATGAATCAAGCAGCTCAAAGTGGCAGCTAGACTTGCAGACTTTTAGACTTGCAAGATTGATATCTGCCTGCCCAGGTAAACCAGACAGGAAACATGTTGACAGAATCTTGCAAGTCTGAAAATACAAACTTCCTGCCAGCAATTTTAACTGCTTGATCCATTGGGGCGGGTACTTGACAAGTTTCTTTTCTTGACTGTCCTTTTATTTATTGAGATTTATTTTTTTATCCTGCCTTTTATTATTTTTATAAGTAACTCAAACGAGTAACAAGTAACAAGAAGCAGGTATGGGGGCTCTCTTGTCTGATGGTTTCCTAAGAAGAATCTCTTCCCCTCCTTCCCCAAAATCATCCAGACGTTCCATTACACCGAATTACATGATTTTGCTCCTGTGTGGAGAAGTAGAATTTCAGCCAGTTTCATTGTTTGTATTAGAATATAATTTGGTGCTTCTTAAACTTGTTCATTTCATTCTTGCTCTAAAAATAGAACAGGTTCACTCACAGCATATGTAATCATTCTCTTTCTATATTTAGAGAGCTGAACAAAATGCCTGCTAGGCTTAAGAGCAGATCTGCCCCATTCTTGATGCACCAGGATTCACTTTCCAACCATATCATGGACCCATTATAAAACCTTGAGATTATTAAATTTTGAGATGGTACCTTTTAATGAATAATTAATTTAACTTGGGATGTACTCAGCTGAAGCTAAAAAGTATACAGTGATATTAAAAAAAACTGCCCTAAATTTTTGAATGCCACTATAGTATTATATAATACTATGCCCCAAGTCCTAAATTTAAATTGAGAGAACCCAATTTAAACAAATAAAACATATTTATTCCTGGATTTGAGAAAAATCCAAAGCTACATATTTGTGTACAGCAAAAGTATGTGAAATAAAGATGTAGTGGGAGTCACAACTCATTGTATCAGGTGATGTGACAAGACTTAATCCTCCCTCCCCCCCTTTCTAGATTTGGGGTTGAAATAAAAATTGCGAGGCCTCGGAGAGAAAAAGAACTACTATATCCATGTTTAAAAGTTCCCAAGATATCTTGAAATCATGTTACTGAATTTAAGCCATAATATGGTGATATGGTCTCTGGTGATAAAATGTACTTTATCTCCCAGAGGTCTTTCACTTTTAGTTCCTTCTTTGTTTTTAATGAGGGAATCAAAAAATAAAAATAAAAAAACCCACCCAAAATTGCACTATAATAAATAACACATATGGTCATTTGACTATTGAATTTTGATAATGTGATTGTGGAATATTGAGTGCGGGTAAACAGGATTTTGAGAGAGAGAATATTTTATATGAGTCCTGCTATTCAGTAAGTTGCTATTAAACCAAAAAATTATTTAGTGCAATATATATAAATCAGACTCCCCAGTTACTCTCCTAAAAAATAATTGTTTGCATTTATTTGCAGAAGGAGTTGCAAGGCTGTTATGAAAAGGAACTACAGGTAGTCCTCGACTTATGACCACAATTGAGCCCAAAATTTCGGTTGATAAGTGAGACATTTGTTAAGTGAGTTTGCCCCACTTTATGACCTTTCCTGCCTCCGTTGTTAAGTGAATCACTGCAGTTGTTAAGTTATTAACATGGTTGTTAAGTGAATCTGGCTTCACTCAATGACTTTGCTTGTCAGAAGGTGGCAAAAGGTGATCCCAGGACACTGCAATTGTCATTTTAATCACATGACCATGGGAATGCTGCATGTCACGTCGTAAGTGTGAAAAATGGTCATAAGTCACTTTTTCCCCAGTGCTGTTATTTGGAATGGTCACTAAACAGACTGTTGCAAGTTGAGGACTACCTGTGTTACATTTAGGCTTTGTAAATTAGGTGTGTTTCTACGTATGCAACATGTCTCTTTTGAGTCTTAGAAGAAACGTAGTGGACAAATTTCTCTGCTTTAGAAGTCAGATATAATTTGGCATGCTGAGTAAGCCACTTGGCCTAGTTCATACATAATACTAGGGCATAGATCACGGCTTGGAAACTAGAAAAACTAGACTTATTTCATTTAGCGTAAACCAAACAAAGTACATTACAATGTATCAAGAGGTTAAGTCATTTCTCACAATGTAAACATTTGATTGATATTGTCTTTATGAAATAATGTTTGTTTTCATTACTCTCATTCAAAGGGGTGGTGGAAGCAGAATTCTTATTTAGTTTCTCTGTCTCCCCTTCCGTGTGTGCGCACGTGTGTGTAGAGAGAGACTTATCTATGCGGTTTTAGATTTTTCTCTTCTATTTATTGTCTATTAAGTGACAAAGAATATATGAGGCAATTAAAAGCCGATGAACCACTTCCTGACGAGCCAGCAACAAAGCAATGAGAATATTGCCTCAGTAGAACTTTCAGTTGAGAAGGGGGAGAAGAAAAAGGAAGTGAAAACAGAATTGCTTAGCTGTGAAAAATCATTTCAAAACGATCCCTAGTTTTAGCAGGTGACAACAATCCGTGAAGTGGCAATTCTGTCTTTAACTTCAGACTTTACAGTAAAGGCAACAAAAAGAGGGAGGGAAGAAAAGGATGGAAATGAAGGAAAACAGATTAGATGGCGTAAGTGGTCCTCGACTTATGACCACAATTGGGCTGTAAATTTCTGTAGCTAAGCGAAACATTTGTGAAGTGAACTTTGCCCTGTTTGATAACTTCTCTTGCCACAGTTGTTAAGTGAATCACTGCAGTTGTTAAATTAGTTGTTAAGTGAATCTCCCTTCCTTGTTGACTGCTTGTCAAAAAATCGCAAGATGTCACCGTGTGACTCTGGAACACTGCGACTGTCATAAATATGAGTCACTTGCCAAGCATCCAAATTTTAATCATGTGACCATGGAGATGCTGCAATGTAAGTGTGAAAAGTGGTCATACATCACCTTTTTTAATGCTATTATAACTTTGAACTGTTGTAAGTCGAGGACTACCTGTATTAATTGCAATGCCCAGCAGAAATGAAAACAGTTCTGAGTGAGGAAAAGATAGTTATTCCACTATTTAAATTGTATAGATAAAAGTTCATCATTTTTCTTATAATACTGTATAGCTAGAACAGATGAAACAGGGCAGGCAATTTCCCTGAAATATGTTGCATTCTCTAACATCTATAAATAGGCCGGAATGTTTTGTGTGATAACTTTCCATCCATACCATATGATAAATTTCTGGAAAAGTTTTTATAATCATCTTTTTTAGCATGCTTTTTGAGAGTGTTTTTGATGTCATTGTGGATGCAGTAAAAAGTGTAATTTAAGAATTAATAGAATAAGCTTGATTTTAACTACATTTATTGGATCAAAATCTAAAACCAAAATTGTTATAAAAAGGCTGACTGGTTGTTTTTTTTAAAATCAGAGTGGTTACTGCATTACTTACATAATCAATACCAATGTCTTTAATTTTAATTTGGATATATTATTTTCCACAATCAGTTACAGAGCAAGTACCCTGCAGTGCACTTTAAAATGCTCAGCAAGTTAAACCAAATGGTTCTTAGCCTTTAAGACCTGGTCCATTAGACTGTTTTAATGATGTCCATTGTGCTAATTGAGTGTTCTTGTGGTTTTGGCTTTGTTTCAGTAAGATGCCCAGAGTTTGTGGAATTGGGTCTGTATATGAATTATGCAAAATAAAGAGTTTAATCTCTCAAAATATCTTCAGAAATTTTCCTCATGCATGTATGAGTTTGTGTGTAAAAATACAGGGCATCCAGCTTTGATTGGTGGGTTAGTAAATTAAAGTTATCTATAGGGGCTTCTGTGAAAGTAGTATGCTTAATGGATTAGGACTGCTATTTGGCTGCCAGGATGCTAGTGAATGGTTTATTGCATTTTGTCTGTGGGAACAACATACTTTTTTAAAAAACAAAACACACAAATGAAAAAAAGCATTGTCTAACGCCCAGAAACTTGAATCTTTGATTAGAGAGATGTAAAGATTAGCCCTGCTGCATAAGTGACAACTGTACAATCTGTTATTTTAGTGGGTTGAATATAGGAAACTCTGTGTGTGCATTAGATCATCTGGTAATTTAAAAAGCCATTACTGGATGCTGACTATTCAGTTGAATAACCTTGAAAGTACAGTGTGATGACAACTTGATTGATTCCATCATTCAAAGCAGTGTTGGCAAAAAAATGAGATAGCAAATTAGATGAGAGACCATTTTTTCCTCTTATAAATGGAAATGCATTCTCAAAGTTATACCTTGACACAGAGAAGTCATAAAGTAATAAGGTAAAAGTAATAAAAAGTAAACAATTATTCTCAATACTGGTATTTTTAAAATAAAAATTAAATATTGTGTATGAATGTTTTCATTTTTTAAAATTAAGAACATATTCTGACTGCTTCTTTTAACTGACCTGAAAATGGAAAATTTGCCATTTTTGTTTAAGTTTAATTTTTATAATATTTAAGATTATATTCTTTCATTACACATATATTGATATGGTAATTTAACATTGCATTTGACAACAATCTGTATCTAAAATTATGTTTATTGTTTTCTGAACAACATTTAATACCAAGTATTGCTTGGGTTTCAGAAAATATTTAGGATATTTTTACATATTTATATAATTCTGCACATTATTCTAGGTATAAAATAAACTTGTGCTTTCTTTTTTTACTTTAATTGGCTTTTGTTCAGGTAAAAAGAACATATTCCCATGGTACATACAGAGCAGGCCCGATGAGACAAATCAGCTTGGTTGGAGCAGTAGATGAGGAAGTTGGAGATTATTTTCCAGAGTTCCTTGATATGTTGGAAGACTCACCTTTGTTAAAAGTAAGATGTAGATATTTATATATGTATATGTCAACTTGTATGTTACATTCATATTTTAAGAGTTTATACTTTAATTTCTTAAAACTGCATCCATTGCACATCTTCAAGCAAAACTGAAATATTAAAATTCCGAAGCTCATAACATGTAGATAGTAGGTTGTCTCTTGCAGAAATAGGCATGTTTGCAATGCTCATCACTTTGATTTCAAAATATTGGGAATGTACAAGTTTTGGTCTTGGTTTCAATCTCAGTTCAAATTGAATGTTCCAATGGTTTGCATTAATCAAATTGCCAATCATGTTTGTAGATTGATACCCAGTGCTTTTTCATTTTGTAAAATAAATAAATAGTTTAAAATAGTATCAGAAACTAACATAGATTTTAAACATAAGTGTTTCATTTTAGTGTACTTTACCATGGGGGACTCTTTCTAGTCTTAAACTAGAAAGTCGGAAAGATAGCGATGATGGTCCCATCATGTGGGTACGTCCAGGAGAACAGATGATTCCTGTGGCAGATATGCCAAAGTCGCCTTTCAAAAGGAAAAGGTATGTTGTAATAAAATCTGGTTGTCTTTAATATTCAATAATATTTAATACTCGGTTCCAGGATTGGTGTAGCAGAAGGAATGGCAGAATCTGGGAGGTGGAGTTAAAAGAGCAATCAGTCTAGAATCCTATGTAGCCACAAGCAGACTAAGTCCAACCTCCCTTGAATTCCCTTGACCTTTAACTCTTAAGCAGGTACCTGCCTTTAGTTGAGAAGATTCTGGTACATAGGTTTATGTGTGAACCTGATCTTTCCTGTCTGACAATTGGCAATGCAGTGACTGTGTATAGCCAGTGCATAGAGGGCAGGCCCTAAAGAACTGGTTTCTCAGTTATCACATATTTTGTCCAAAACAGCAGCTAAAATCTAAAAAGGGCTTTAGAGATTGATGTCAGATAGTTAATTAAAGATTATGTTAATGTTCCTCCTCCCCCCACCTCTTGCTCTTAAAGATGCTATTTCCTGCCAAAGAAATAAATTTATTTAATAATTATTCCTTTTAAGAAAATAAGCAGCCCACATTGCATACAGCAGGTATGCCACTTTTTAATGTTATTTGGGTTCTCCCCCCCCAATTATTTCAGTAATCATTAAATAAAATAGATAAATCCATCAACCTAACACAAAAATATATTTTTAAAGGGTGGGGTCCCTTTCCCCAAATAGAAGAAAGAAAGAAAGAAAGAAAGAAAGAAAGAAAGAAAGAAAGAAAGAAAGAAAGAAAGATGTAAATACTGGATTTACAAATGGAATTGGATGATCATTTAAAAAAAATCAGTATACAAATAATGTATCAAAAGTATGATGTGGAATAATTATACGGCTGTATAATTACTTTATATTGTTATATATGTTTTGTTTTTTGTTTTTTCTTGTGTTTTTCTTTCTGTTTTTAAAGATTAAAATGTTTAATAAAAACTATTTTTTTAAAAAGTATGATGTGGACTATGCGTTTACATTGAAATATCAGAGAAATTATTTCATAAAATTTATAAATGGATTTGGGTAAAATGATAAGAACTTTGTCAGGAAAGCAAAAATTGTAGAGGAAAATGGGAGTTAGATTTTTATGTATGGCAGCAGTACCCAACTTTTTCGGCACCAAGGCCTGGTTGCGTGGAGGACAATTTTTCCTTGGCTCCGAGGTGGGGCAGGGGAGGAGGATCACACAATCTAGATCTCTTCCATATGCAGTTTACAGTAGAGTTCATTCCCCTATGAGAATCCAGTACCTGATGATCTCGGTTGGGGCTGGAGCAGTAATGCTAGCACTGGGGAGCGGTTGCAAAATAAAGATGGAGCTGGCTCACTCGTTTTCTCGCTGCTCACCTCCTGCTATGTGGCCCAGTTCCAAACAGGCCATGGACCGATACTCGTCCACGGCCCAGCGGTTAGGGAGCCCTGTTTATAGGACTTAAAGAAGGCTGGAAGGAAGGAAGAAAAAAATAAACTAAAATTAGTTTGTCCATGTTCAATTATGAGTTGCTATCTTTGGTGACATTCAATGGTTAAATAATAATAACAACAACAGATTGGGTAGGTCTTTCTGTGATTTAATTTCATATGTAAATACTCATTTTTGCAGAGTTTGATCAGACATGCTCATATCTATGACTCTGGCCTTAAGTGTTTTTATTTAGTCTTTAGGCAGACATGTCTCAGTGTTGAGAACTCAGTGCTCGTATTTTGACAGTGTGGTGGAGGCTTCCTTTATGGAAAGGGATATGGTTATGTTAATTAAAGAGTCGGGTATGGTCTAGTGATAAAGGTGTTGTGGTTTAGGGCAAGGAAAATCCCAGGATCACATCCACTTTTAGCCATAAAAAATCACTTGGTGCTGTTTGGATTAATCACCCTTTCTCAACCCATCCTATCTCATGGAAGAATTGGAAAGCGGTGTGATGTGTGTGTGTGTCTTTCTCTGTGTGTGTGTGTGTGTGTTGGGATCGGGTTATTTGTAGGACTGTCTCTCTCCAGTTTATGCTGTGAGTGAAATTAAGCCTATGAAGCTGAAATCTTTAAAATGAGTAAGTACAATTTCTTTTATTTTGTTTTAACAGAACTACCAATGAAATTAAAAATCTGCAGTACCTACCTCGTACTAGCGAGCCTCGTGAAATGCTTTTTGAAGACAGGACGCGAGCACACGCAGATCACATAGGACAAGGGTTTGAACGACAGACTACAGCTGCCGTTGGAGTGTTAAAGGCAGTGCGTTGTGGAGAATGGTATGTAATTGCTAGTCGATTCAGGAAAATATCTGCAAAATACTAGACGTATTTAGCAATGAGAAAATTGTCCGAAAGTGGGTTATGATAGCATCTTTCAAGTACTTGAAGGGGTGTCTCACAGAAAAAGATCAAGCCTTGTTTTCTGTCATTCAAAAGTGCAAAATATGGCACACCGATGTTTATAGATAGAATATAGCTCAGAATTGTGGGCTACTTGGTATTCTCTGAGCGTGATGGTTTTCTTGCAGACATTTCATTACCAAACTAGGTAACACCATCAGTACTAAAAGGGAGTGGCGTTTGCTCTTATTTTTGTATACTGGTGGCTTGCCCTGCCAGTGTAAGAGCAAACCTCACTCCCTTCTAGCACTGATAATGTTAATTGGGTAATAAAATGCCTGCAAGAAAACTACCAAGCTCAGAGAGCACCAAAGACCCCACACAATGATTTTTAATTATAGATCAGGGCAGTTTTGGATTAGGAAATATATCTTATCGATAAGAGCAGATTGATAGTGGAACCAATTAAACCAAGAGATTTTGAGATCTTTTTCACTGGATATCTTCAAACATACTAGTCTGGGAGGTCGGATTAAATGTCTTTTTCCCATTTTTTTCTAGGCATTTTATCAAAAATAAAATTTAGTAAGAATTTTCATATTAAACAGCATTCAGCAGCATTAAAGGAAGACATTTAAAATGATTCTGAAGGAAGACTTATTTTTGTTGCCATATTTATCAGTGGGGGTAATCCACACAGTTACCTAGAAAATGAAAATTATATCTTGATTGGAGAACTGGTAATTACCCTGGCACTTGAAGAATGGAAGAATGGGATAATAATAAATAAATCTTTTGAAATTGGATTATATAGTTAGTAGTAAAGCCTCCAAGTCCTTGTGACTTACTCTACGGATATTTCCAGTCTCCATGTAGTTTTCTTGGAAATAATACTTTGCTTCTATCTGTTTCTGATGGTTACTCATCCCTGCACCTTAACCAAGATGGTCTCAGCATAACTTCCAACCTCAGACAGTGCTAGCCAGATGCTGCTCTGCACTGAGTCAGCAGCTTATCTGACTTGTGAATCCTACTGCTTTATTCTCTTCTCATAGCTCAGTGAAAAACATTTCTTGAATTCATTTCCGTGAGTCTGTTGCCGAACTATTTGGTTCTCTCCTCACTAAGCAACGATTAGTACAAGATGCTGAACTTTGGCATCAATTACTACAATGCCTTTCTTTATATCTGTTAAATTTAAATTGAAAGATATGCTAAGTGAGCTTTATTTCCACGGTATACTCAATACATGGGACAATTTTCAATAGTCCCTTTTTACATTTTGTACAGTTACAAAAGCAATATTGCTGTATGACATTTAATTTTCCAGTAATTGTATATCAGAATCAACTTCTAGTTACAGAACGCAATAGGAAAGAAAAGCCAACAAGCAAATAGAGACACGCAGAGAGAGGGAGTGGGAGAGGGAGGGAGGGAAGGAAGGAGGGAGGGAGGGAGAGAGGGTGAGAAGAGAAAAGATGCTTTTCTTTTTCTGATTGGCTTGAAGAAAATGTCCAGTTTTAATAATCTTGGAAACAGGCTGTTCCTATATATTTATCTCTTGACGAGCATGTACATGTGGATAGTACACTGGACATCATGATGTGATGAGAAACCAATGACAGAAATCACGCTATTGAGGTGGATCTCTCAAAGCCAGTAATTTTACTTTGGGATTTCACAAGTTTTTTTTATTCTCATCTTGATTTCTTGATCCGTGTAGTTTCCTCATTTCACTATCTTATATCACCCACGATATACCTCTTAAGTCACTACGAAATAGAACTCAACAGCTTTTGGGATGGCTTTGCTGTAGTCCAACCCTTCAAACTGCACTTATCAACATTGTAAGGCATTTCCCCCCTTAATGAAGATTAGAAAATTTATTTGCTTTAAAAAAAAAAACAATTTGTAAACTGCTAACGTTCAAAGGTGGTTTATGAAATCCATTAGCATAGCCGTCCTTCAACTGTTTTTCCTGTTTCATTTTCCAACATAGCTATCGCCTCTTCTTGGTTGCAAGAATAGTTCATTGGCTGGTTGATAGACTTCAATATTAAATTTTTCATCTTCATTCTCAATGTTTTTGTCTGATGGATGAAAGAACTTTCATTTGCTAAAGTGATATTCTCAACATCTAATACTTCCTATTTTGGGCACAAAGAAGAAGAGCTATTTTTGAAAGAAACGATAATGTAAATTATACAAATTGTACATCAGTGAACTGCAAGATAGGATTGGCAAGTGGTTCGTGATGCCTTTCAGCACTACTGGTTGATGCAATTTGCATACTGCAATCAGCTGGGCACTCCATCTGTGATCGTGCAGCCTGATGCCAAGATCTTCCCCTGGCTGAATTTCCCCCCCTCCTCTATTCATCCTTCATCCTCAACTGCTTGAGTGTTTTAGGAACCGTGCGCCAGAATAAGCCAGTCTCATCTGCATTGCAAATCCGACACAGTGTGAGGCATTCATTCTGGGTTATTTTATGTAACCTTTCCCTTAAAGCCTAACTTTCCTCCATTGGGACAAACCTTCCGCCATCTGTATGTTCACAGTTCCAAGATTAGACAGTTCCACAGACATGCAAATCTAGGTGTACTTTTGCAGTCGTATTAACTGCTAATTTTTAGTTTTATTCCCCATAATAAATGTCACCCTGAACATAGTGTTCCGCCACTGCTTCTTCGCTAAGTGGGGTTTCGTGTTCTGCTTTAAATGTTTTTTATCCTAAATGCAGTTTATGTGCTGCTATGATTTATATGACACTAAAGACATAGTTCTGTACAGGTAGTCCTCGAGTTACAACCACCATTGAGCCCAAAATGTCTGTTACTAAGCGAGACAGTTGTTAAGTGAGTTTTGTTTGATTTTGTGACCTTTTTGCCACATTCATTGAGTGAATCACTACAGTTGTTAAATAAGTAACACGGTTGTTAAGTGAATCTTGCTTGTCAGAAGGTGATCCCATGACCCCGGGACACTGCAACCGTCATAAATGAGTCATTTGGTTGACTTGGCCTTCCATCCTTCCAAGGTTGGTAATACGAAGACCGAGATTGTTGGGGGCCATATGCTGACTGTATAAATCGCTTAAAGAGGGCTGTAAAGCACTGTAAAGCAGTATATAAAATTTAAGTGCTGTTGCCATTATCCTTGCCGAGTGTCTGAATTTTGATTACGTGGCCATGAGGTTGCGGCAACGGTCATGAGTGTGAAAAAATGGTCGTAAGTCACTTTTTTCTGTGCCGTTGTAACTTTGAATGATCGCTGAACGAGCTTTTGTAAGTCAGAGACTTACCTGTACAGCTCTTTGCATTGTAAGTTTAGCTTCACTTGCTTATAAAAAATTACTAACCATTATTAATAATTCTGAATGGCAACTTTTTTCTTTCCTCCCATGTATAGGGTTGAACAGCCTCGCATAACCAAAGACGTAATTTGTTTTCACGCAGACGATTTCTTAGAAGTAGTTCAACGACTGCAGTTAGATTTGCACGAGCCTCCACTTTCCCAGGTAACTGTCTCGATGGCCGGATGACGTTTAAGAATGTTCCGAATCTTTGAAGGGGGGTTCTTTTATTTTCTCTCTTTTTCCTTCTAGTGCGTCCAATGGGTGGACGACGCGAAACTTAACCAGTTACGAAGGGAAGGCATCCGATACGCCAGGATTCAGTTGTACGATAACGATATTTATTTTATCCCACGGAATGTTATACATCAGTTTAAGACGGTTTCAGCGGTGTGCAGTTTGGCGTGGCACGTGCGGCTCAAGCTCTACCACTCGGAGGCCGAAAACCAAACCGCCTGCGACACGGATCCCCCGACCGATGCCACGTCTTCTGTGACGGGACTTCAGACTGTGGGTGCCACCCATCCCGCAGACGTCCACGCCTCCGAAGGAACCAAATTCTTAAGTAGCCTTCAGACGAAATGCGTGAAACAAGAGGTTTTGTGCCCGCCACACGAACCCGATTTATCTCTCCAGAATCCCGAGGAGACCCTTCCCGTCGACCTTCCAGAAAAGATGGCGGCCTCAAGTGCTGCAGAATGTCCGAAAGTGAAAGCGAGACTGGATCACGCATATTTGACAGGGTGGAGACTTGAGACTGACCAGAACCCTGAGCCTGGCCACAAATACTTACAGGACAGCTTGTGCCCCGGGGGTCGTGTGAATCTGAAAGACACGAGACCCAGGAGCTCATCTTACCCAAGTCTGCATGGCAAACCAGAAGATGATTTTTTGTGTTAAGTGTGTCTGTGTGTGCGTGCGCGTGGGCGTGGGCGTGCGTATATGTTTTTAAAGTACTTTTAAAATATAATGACGACAATGTAAGGAGGCTTACATTCTGTGAGGCAGGATGTCTTTTCCTGGCCTGCCCTTGCAGTTGTGGCAACATAAAAATAGTACATGTAGCTTTGTAACATTCCTCAGTGCCTGTCCGTAACTGTAAACTGTTTGAAAGCACTTAGGGCCAGATGCACTGTAAACACTGCAGGTATAACATAAAAAAAAGTCTTTAAATATGAGTTGTAGGTTTTAGAATAGAGCTGACATTTAACATATATATTTTTTGTAAGATAAGCCAGAATTCTTTTTGACAATTCCAGGCTTTTCCATAGAGCTTATTTATATCATTTTTTTTTCCTTTTTAAATGTGTCAGCACTGTAGTGTAAATAGCCTTTTTTTAAAAAAAACAAAACGAACACAAAACAAAAACAAAAAACTTTTTAGTGTGATTTATATTAAAATGTGAGCCGCTTAATAAAGGTTCATAATACTTATTTTTATTTTGGAAAATCTCAATCCTGGTTTAAAAAAAAAAAGGGAAATATTCTTATATTAAAAATGCATAGATGTATTAAGTAAGATAAAATTTGTTGTTGAATTTCCACAAAATCCTATCTGGAGAAGAATAAGAAGGTTCATTTCCTTTTGGTCGGATGCTAGACAGGATGTCAGAATGAAAGCATAACTTTCTTCCTTTTTCCTATCTTACGAACGTTAGACTTCAGCAAGGATTGAACATTTGAGTACTCTTGACTGGCATATCACTAAAGTGGAGTCCTAATGAGTGCAAATCGTAAATAAATACAAAAAAAGAGGGATTAAAAAAAAGAATACTACTTCAGTTTGCCAGTTATTTGAACAAAATATATAAATAGACCAGCAGTGATCTACTTAATTCCTTTTCCCCCCCTATCCTTTGGCTGGGCCCTTAATTCTGTAATGGCAACAAGCAGATGACGAAAGAGAGTTTTACGATAAATGTAAGAAAGGGGAGGGGGGGAAGAGCATCTCATTCCTCATGCGTCTGGCTGAATAAAGTTAGGAACATGCTTAGCTTAATTCCTTCTGTGCCAGAACCTAAACGTTTTCCTGTATGTAACAGAACACAGAAACAGCTGTCTCTTTCTGACCCTCTTTTTTTTGGCACAAATTATGACTTCCATTATTCCCAGCGGGGAGTATAATATGAAAAAAAATCCATTAAAATATCCACCCGTCTCATCAATTCCATTTTGAGCCTTCAGCTTTGCCATTCAGGTGATGACTATTTTCGCAGCATCACCCCCCCCCCCCGGCCCCACAATTCGGTTAAATACGCAATAAAACCTCTCCTGGTCATATCAGTTGAATATCTTAGCTTGCATAGCTGTAATTGTGGTAATTTTTAGAGACAAGCAAATCATTAGACTTCATTTGCTTGTGGGATTTTATTTTATTTTTTACAACGAGGTTTAATGTGTGGGCCTGAATCCAAAATGCCACAGAAGCTGCTGCCAGAAAAAAAGATTTGAGAATGAGCTAGCCTTCAATGGGACTAGGGGATCTCTAATTTAAAATTGATCTGTGGTAGGGAATATGTACCGTCCTGTTTCCATACAAAAGAGAGGCAGAGATGCCCTTATTAAAACCAGATGTCATCATTGCTGTGCATTCTAAGCACGGAGAATGATTTCTGGAAGAGGGGTCTCTAACCTTGGCAACTTTTAAGACTTATGGACTTCAATTCCAACTTCCTCACTGGCTGAGGAATTCTGGGAGTTGAAGTCCACAAGTCTTAACAGTTGCCAAGCTTGGAGACCCCTGCACTAGAAGACTCTGAATATAAGAATCAACATGGTTTTCTATACAAAGTGATGCTCACAGCCCTTTCAGATTGCTGATGTCAGCAAACGCCACCATTTTTGTGGGGTTGGGTTGATTTTTTTTTTTTTTGGTACACCTTTGATAAACATGTCTTAACAATATCAGGCAGTTCCTGTAAGAGGCTCCTTTTGTGTTTTCCCTTTGAGGTTTATGCAGTGTGCTGAAAATGTTACGAAGCGCTGAAGCCTTTTGTTTAAACCAATTGTTCATCCGAAACTAAGCTGTCATTGGATATTGTAATCTCTGTCTTTGGTTAGGGCTATTATATCTGGCGTGTGAAAACCTGGATGGCCTCTAGGAGGCAGCAGTGGGTCTTCTAATTCTCTGCTGTCATCTAGTACTTATCTCCCATCTTTGCATCCCAAATATATTAGCCTTAGTCTTGTTCTTTTCTCCAGAAATATGTCCTTTCTAGTCTCCTGCCACTTACCTGCTTTGAATGATGCAACAACAGATAAATGCTACCTTTTTTTAAAAAAAAAAAAGTTCTCTGAGCTTCTTCATACCCTCCACCTCACTCTACAATTAAAAAAAAAAAAACTATTTTCATTCTGTATAGTTTAATCTTTCCCAAGTAGGATCTGAATTGTTGGGATTAGATTCGTTATGACACCCTACCCTCCCTCTACTTTTTTTAACATACAAGTAGTCCTTGACCTATGACCACAGTTGAGTCCCACATTTTTGTTGCTAAGCGAAACATTTGTTAAATAAGTTTTGCTCCATTTTACAATTTTTCTTCCCATAGTTGTTAAGTGAATCACCACAGTTGTTAAGTTTGTAACACGGTGGTTAAGTGAATCAAGATTCCCCATGGACTTTGCTTGTCGGAAGGTCACAAAACAGGATCACGTGACCTTGGGGCACTGCATCCGTCATGAGTCAATTGCCAGGTGTCTGGATTTTGATCATGTGACCATGGGGGAGGCTGCAATGGTCATAAGTGTGAAAAAAGGTCATAAGTCACTTTTCAGTGCCGTAACTTTGAATGGTCAGTAAATGAACTGTTGTAAGTTGAGGATCACCTGTATTATGTAGTAGGCAATCATTAGCAATTGGGTTGGAGAGATTTGTGCTTAAAACATTTTTTTCCCCTGATTTTTGAATTTGAGATACGATTATAACAACTCCCTATTCAGTGAAGTATAGCAAAATACGACTTACTGTTTCTGAAAAACGAAGGATTTTCCACAATTTGTAGTCATGTAATCGACTACAAATTTTGTTTTGAAGTGAAAAATGTTTGTACTGTGTATTCTAGGCAACAAAACTTCTAATTCATGGATTATGCTTAAAACTTGGTTTAATCATAGTATGCAAATCACGTATGCTTCGTTGAGAAGGTGATGAATGCTATAGGCACTTCCTGATGGAAGAGTCCTATAACGTATTCACTATTTATACTGAACTAGTCAAGCAAAATTGTAATTCTTCTGAAGAGACCAAGTTGGGAAAATATGTGTGGGGTTATATCTAAACTCTTACTACGAAACTGAATGGCTTTGGTCCAAAAGACAGTTCCTTACTACCTGGTCCCTAGTCAACTAAGCAAGGGAAGGAAATAAAACATATGTCTACCTTCTAGATTTCTATCAATATAAATTTGCAGAAGCTAGAACAAGCAGGAATCGGATCACGACTGCAATATTCTTCCTGTTAACTGTATGCATCCTTCCAAAAATTCTTCTAACCATATCATTAAAAAAAAAAGCCGCTTTGCTCTCATTGAAAACTAAAAACCTGATTAGTTGCCACATTTTTCCTTCATGGAATACTATCGGTTTACCTTTATTGAGAACAAACAAAAATGTTCTCCTGGTGTTGAAAAATAAGTGAAATAGCACATGAACTCTTGGTTCCATGTCATTGTATGTAAGGCGAGGCTAAATTATGCTGATCTGGCTTAAGCATGGTTTAAACATGGCCACAATGGTGGGATTTGCATTTCGCTAATCTGTACCGAAACAAACCACAGTACAGGTTTAATATGATGTGTGAATACCTGGTGTAAATGGAAGAGGTAAGTAACAATGAGGAAGCAATATATCTTCATGAGTATCTTATTACATAAAGCACTTTAATGTCAATTGCTTTTATTTTCTTCATTGAAAAAGGGCAATATTAGACGATCATTTTTTACACATAGAACTAATTAGTTGTGACATGTAGGTGGATACACACACACACACAATTTTAATAAATTTAATGAATGAGTTAATGAATTATATTGAATACAAAGATTTCTTGGTGGAACTGGGTTTTTCCATGAAAATGTCTGGATTTTCTAAGACTTCAGAAATGAGCATGAAACGAACTAGCAGAGACTACATACACAAAGAGAGACTTCACTTCCCCAACGCCAAACTCTCTCCATCACCATTTCTATTTTGGTAGTATAACACAAAGTGGATTCCGCTAACAAGGCCCATCTTTGCTTACCCTGGTAACTGCATCCGTTGATCGGCTTGCCTGCCGCATTGAATTATGGTTTATTCAATAAACTGCAATTGGTTAAGCTAAAATATAAATCCCAATGATACGTTAGTATATATATACAGGGCTCATTACGCTTCAGGACTGATTTAAACTCTAGCATGAGCAAAGGACATCTCGGCTGCTAATTAAAGCAGCCTTTCCTTGGGCTGCTGCGGGAGACTCAAAAACCATGCCTGCTTGAATGAATCAACTCATTAAAATGACCTTCAAAAGCAAACACGTGGCCTGAGGGTGGCCTGACCAAAGTTGTGGCTGCTTTAATGAGCAGGGAAGTCTCATGCTCACGTGAGGTTTTGCGGCTTTTACACACTTCTGATGGGCCGCTCATGCTTGTAGCCGAATGGGAAGAAAAACACCGGACAAATCCTTCTTGTGATGAGCTCTGGCCCCGAGCAATGCCCGGGAGGCTTTTTTATTAGTCCCAAACAAAGGAAAGGTGTATACAATATTACATCAACAGGCACATGACTAAATAATCCAATGATAAATATACAGCGTGGCAAAAAGCTTCGTCTCTGGGCAAAAGAGGGGGTGAGTGGCAGGGGGGCTGCTTCTTCCCTGGGCAGGAGAAGTGAGATAAGGAATAGGGAGGGGGGAGGGAGGAAAGTGAGCAGCTCCGCATTCCATGCTAACTGCTAGATAGATGTTGGTACAGAAAGGCACACTAATTAATAGGAGGGCTTACGTATTGCTAGCAAGAATGTTTTTGTTAGTATCCATCTTTGGCCTATATTTTCCAGACAGCCTTAGCTTGTCCTATATACAGAAATAGCAATGGATCTCAACATCTCCTCATTTTTGTTTTAAAATGAGAAGGAGGAAAGCAAACATATCAAAATGCAGATTCTTCATCATCACTGGTTATAGCAAACACCTTTACAAACGAATTGTTGTCCAACTCATGGTCGTCCTCAGCGTCCAGAAGGGACTTAGTTTCGTGGATAAGCACGTTCTTCCTAGCTGAGGAAAAAAGGCCTTTGAATAGCTGAAATAGGGAGGGTAGGCATTGAATGCAGCAGCAAAGGGACACCAGCACTACTATAATACATATAATGGAGGAAAAAATGCTTCTTAACCAGGAGCCATCCGGTAGCCAGGACCACAGACCATCCCACCAGGCTGGCAGGACGTCTTCTCGAATCTGGGAAGCCAACTCCTTTAAGGAACTGATCTGATGCTTAACCAATTGAGAGGTGTCTGACAGGTTAAAACAACACATGTTTTTGACAGATTCACAGCCTAGATGATGTACCAGTAACAGAAAATCAATGGCAGCACGGTTGTCTAAGACAGCATGTCTAATCTCTGCCTGTTCCATATTCAAGGCAGCTATGGCTGCAGATGTGATGTTTATAGTTTTTGCAAGGGAACAGGCAATGCGATGGGCTGTCCTGTGGTTATGCATTGCTAATGCCGGAACACCAACTATAGAGGTAGCAAGGGAAAGATATTCAGCCTCGTTAAAAAGATTAATTGAGCTGTCACATGTTTCATCAAGGACTACCGACCTCTGTGGTCGTGAAGTGAGGTCCTGTTTGGTTGGTAGAACCGCAGTGAGGCGACTCAGACAGCAACGTGTATCTGATAGATTAGCAGGTATGTAATTAAAAGTTTTTTGACCACATGTGAAAAACCAACCAGCAGGAAGCAGAACGTGAGCCCGATTGTAGGAAATGTTCTCGTAGGTGGAACAGTTGGCGGGAAAGATTCCCGTGGGCATACAGGATTGTGTGAGAGAAGCAGTACAATTTTGAATGCGTGCACATGTAACGTTGGGTCCACTAGCTACAAAGGGTGTGGTGAGAGACATGGCATCAGCTGGGAGCCGTCTTGTAAAAGGGCCCCACACCATAGAGTCACCGTAATTAACTTCCTTTCTTTTTTTAAACATTGCTAGCTGGGTGTCTTTTAAAATAACAGAAAGAGGTGTGCAAACTGGTATTAAACAATTCCCTAATAACATGTTCAGGTCCACAGCTTCGCTTAGGCAAAAATTGGATACGTTTGCCTGTTCTGCCAAACGCATCCACAGGTTGTATGTCATTTGAGTGTGCAGACTGTGAGAAGCAGCTGACCTTTTCACCCTATGTGTGAGAGATCTAGTAGGCACATGTAATGGTTCCTGTAACTTGTAAGAGGCACGATGGGAAATTTCACAGCGTATTAAAAATGCAAGCAATACTAAAACTATGCCACACAGTGAAAAAATAACATAATGATATGAAAAAGTTCTAAAACTGAAAGGTTTCATACACTCCTGCCACCGCGACAGGGGATAACCTGGAGGTCTTCTTCGAAATAAGGGACATCCTTCTGGTGGCGAATACGGTGGAGGGTGTCCTTCCCCGTTTTCCTGGTCGGGGCAGGAAACAGCCTCTGTGTTCTCATATGGTGGAGGGTGTCCTGGCCTGTTCTCCAGGTCAGGCCAGGAGGCAACCTCCACAAGCTGTACCTCATTTGGGGACTGACGGACGATCGCCATCCCTGGAAGTGTGTGGTGGTGATTTAGGAAGAAAAGGTCTTACGTGTCTTCCTGGCACCCAGAGCACCTTGTCTTTTAGCTGGATGGCAGCGTAGCCCCGTCCCCAAGTGATCAGGTCAGCAGGTCCTCGCCACGTCAGGTCAGGCAGGCAGCGATAGTAGACAGGTGGACGGGGGGTGTCTGCAGTAGGTGGAGCTGCAAAATGACGAGTCGCTGCTGAGGATGGTGGGCTGCCGGTAAGATTTAAAAAATTCAGGGTATAAAGGCAGAGGTTAAGCGTGTCTTGCACTGCTGGGAGGCCAGGGGGCATTTTTCCCCTATTGCCAATATATCTGTCCAGGGCATGTTTTAATGTCTGGTTGGCGCGCTCAGCCAACGCCTGACCCTGGCTGTTATAAGGAATGCCAAATTTATGTACAATGCCCCATTGGTTACAAAAGGCAGCGAAGGCTGCACTTGTGTAAGCAGGGCCATTGTCTGTTTTTAATTCTTTTGGGCGTCCCAGCGATGCAAAGGTCCGAATACAATGATTAATAACATGTTTGGTGGCTTCGCCCCTTTGGGGGGATGCCATAATGTAGCCTGAATACGTGTCAATGGAAACATGTAAATATTTCCAAGGGGCAAATTGAGGATATTGAGTAATATCCATTTGCCAAATCTGGCAACACTCTGTCCCCCTGGGGTTTACCCCCATAGGGAGAGAGTTTGCATGCTGGCTACAGGAAGGGCACTGCTGAATAATAGCAGAAGCCTCATTTGCAGTAATGCCAAATTGTTTCATGAGCGCTTTCTTGTTCTGATGAAAGTAAGAATGACTCTCCCATGGAGTGGGAGCTGTCAAGGTTAAAAGAGAAGAAGAGTTGGCAGCAGCCGCTGCTGCAGTGTCGGCCACATCATTGCCTTCCTGGAGAGGCCCAGGGAAGGGCTGATGGCTTCGAATGTGGGAAACATGAAAAAAGTGAATGCGGGCAGAGATTAACTTCTGCAAAGATAAAAAGAGCGAGAGTAATTGTGGTTCTAATGAGGGAGAAAGATAGGCCTCATAAATTGATTTCACAATCTGAGTTACATAGAGGCTATCCAAAATCAAGTTAAAGGGTGTATTTGGAAAAGTTGAAAAAGCCAAAATGGAGGCAGCAAGCTCCGCACGCTGTGCAGAAGTCTGCGGGGGGGTGATTTTTGTACACCACCGACCATTCTCCTGCCAGGCACAAGCACCATAGGTTTTGCTTCCGTCAGCAAAAATAGTCATGGCCTGAGGAAGTGGGAGGGGGGAATATGGAGTGTGCCATTGCAAGGGAACAGTTTTCAAAAGAGCCAATCTTGGGTCAGGGGGTGCATGGCAAGAAATCTCACCTGGCCAGTCAGCGAGTGCAAATTGAAGGTTTTCCGAATTAGCAAATAAGGTCTCCCAAGTTGATAAAGAACAAGGGACAAAGATCGTGGAAGGTTCAATTCCTGCCAACAATTTTGTTCTGACACGGGCTTTTGTAATTAGAGCTGCAAAAAGTGCAGGTTTCTGAGAAATTGTGGATTTTGGGGTGTGAGACAAATGTACCCATTCAATAATTAATAATTTTGAAGTTTTTTGTACCACGGCTCCTGTTGGGAGTCCAAGAGTGTTACATATAATGAAAGCTAAGGGGGTGTTATCCAGAAAACGATCCACCCAAATTTGTGAAAGGGCCTCATTTACCTCTTTTAAAACTTGCTGATGTGTTTCATCTAATTTAATAACATCTGCAGGGTTTTTGCCCATTGTTAATGCAGAAAACAATGGAGCCAATTGAGGGGTTGTGAGCCCCATATATGGGCGTGCCCAATTAATGGAGCCCAAATATTGCTGTAACTGTACTAATGTGGGAGTGTGTGGCAAGTCCAATTTTGGCATTGCAGGTGCAGCATGAGAGGCCAAAAGCTTATGACCCAGATATGAAAAAGGTTGTGCTGTTTGAACCTTTTCTGGAGCTATGTGCAGGCCATTTTTATGGAGAAGATTAGTCAAAAAAGGTAATGTTGCTAAAACCGTGCCTGGGGGCCCACATGCTGCCACCAAGATGTCATCCATAAAGTGGTAAATTAAAAAGTGAGGATGTGCCGTCCGATACGGCTGCAAAGTTTTGTCTACAAAATATTGACACAAGGTGGGGCTGTTGAGCATTCCCTGAGGCAGGACTGTCCATTGAAAGCGAGAAGCAGGTTTGGAGTTGTTAAATTCTGGGACAGTAAAAGCAAACAGTTTGCGATCTTTTTCATGGAGTGGTATAGAAAAAAAGGCATCTTTTAAATCAATAATCATGAGATCCCACCCTTGGGGAATCAAATTTGGATTGGGGAGGCCGCACTGCAGCGCTCCCATCGGTTGGAGAATTTTATTAACAGCCCTCAAATCATGCAAAAAACGCCATTTACCAGATTTCTTTTTTATAACAAACACTGGGGTAATATAAAGGCTGTGGGATATCTCTTTCCTCTTTCTCTCTTCTCTCTCTGTCTCTCTCATACTCTTTCTCTTTGTCTCTTTCAGTCTCTGTCACTCTTTTTTCTTCCTCTCTCCCACTCTTTTATCACTTTCTCTTCACTCTCTTTTCCATTCTTCAGTCACTTTCTCTATTACTCCCTCAAACACACACACACACAAACACACTCATGCATGCACAAAAGCATTTTTCTCCATTCCAATTCAGATCCTATAAATCAATTGCTCTGTGAAACATCTGTGAAAAAGATTCAGGTGCTCAGGCAGGACAATGTCATCAAAGCAACAGAAAAGAAATCAAAAGAGCCAGTAAGAAAAGGAATAGCAAGAACTCCTTGAGACATAGAGGTAGCCAGGATGACCGGAAGAAAGTAAGAAGAGCCAGGCATTGGAGCATGCCAAGAGTTTGAAATAAGAAGGAAGATAAGAAGCAGCCTTTTTTGTGAGGCTGGCTTAGTTTTCCGACTATGAGTCAGGTTGGAAAGCAGGCAGAAGCTTCCTCTAAAGGGATGTGATGCCGGGGAGCTTCAAAGGCTGAGGGTGACAAAGGCATGCATATAAAGGAAGAGAAAGCCTTGGATTCAAAGTGTGAATTTAGTGAAGAGGTTTCCAAATATGGCAGGGGGGGGTCCGGTCCCCCCATCATGGCCTTTTCATGAACTTTTAAGCATTCCATGACAATCTGCCAAGTGGGGAGTATTTTCGCTGGTGCCCTTAGGGGCTGGAGAAAATACTTCCCTAATTTTGCCCAAATGTTTGTTCGAATTGAGCCCTTCTCAGGATAGGTGGGACAAATTTGATAAATGTACCTGAGAAAGTTAGTAAGATCTTTTTTTGAAGGGATGGGGAGAAAGTTCCCATTGTTTTTTAAGATTAATATTGAGGATTTGGACAATTCTCTAAGTTCGAAAAGGTATGCAACCTGAGGCTTAGAGAATTCTGCCCCCATTACTCACGAATCTGGGAGGATGCTCCGTCTACGACGGCCGGTCCTGGTATGCAAGAGGCGTTCCTTCGCCGATGAGTAAGAGGACTCCAAATGGGACGGATTGATCAGCAATCACGTCGGAGGTCACCAGTTGCGGCTTTTACACACTTCTGATGGGCCGCTCATGCTTGTAGCCGAATGGGAAGAAAAACACCGGACAAATCCTTCTTGTGATGAGCTCTGGCCCCGAGCAATGCCCGGGAGGCTTTTTTATTAGTCCCAAACAAAGGAAAGGTGTATACAATATTACATCAACAGGCACATGACTAAATAATCCAATGATAAATATACAGCGTGGCAAAAAGCTTCGTCTCTGGGCAAAAGAGGGGGTGAGTGGCAGGGGGGCTGCTTCTTCCCTGGGCAGGAGAAGTGAGATAAGGAATAGGGAGGGGGGAGGGAGGAAAGTGAGCAGCTCCGCATTCCATGCTAACTGCTAGATAGATGTTGGTACAGAAAGGCACACTAATTAATAGGAGGGCTTACGTATTGCTAGCAAGAATGTTTTTGTTAGTATCCATCTTTGGCCTATATTTTCCAGACAGCCTTAGCTTGTCCTATATACAGAAATAGCAATGGATCTCAACAAGGTTTTAAGCAGCGCCGTGTCATTTTTAAAGCATCTGCAGCCCTTTGTTTTAACATTAAGCTCAAAAGAAAACCACAGGGTGGCTTGATCCTGTCACCCACACGTGATGTGTAGCACCACTTTAGAAACTTAAGAAAGCATTTGTTTCCCTCCAGAAAATAAGCCAGTAGCCCTCCTCCTGGATCACTCCCACCCAACCCGTGGTGCAGAAGATCCTGATCTAGGCATAAAAATATTTGGATGCTCATTAGGTGAACACGTGTGACAGTATCTTGAGGCGAGTTGACTGCTCAGGAGTTACTCCTTTATAATTTCGGGGTGCCAAGATGAAGGCCCGTCTGAGCCTGGTTACTATAAGTAGCTTTGTAACTGGACAGGCCTTCCTTGTGCTCATCGCCAATTTGAAGATCCTCCTAGTGTCTCCAGAATGAACAAGCGGTAATCGGGATGACCTGAATGTCCACGGCTAGTCCTGTGGCAAACAGGGCCAGGGTGATGTTGATGTCTATTGCCATTGTTCTTGCTATCTTGAAAGAGGGAAAAGTAGTGTTAGATCCATCCGTTGGTGTTCTTCAACGGGTCAGCTTGGAAGAGGTGGCTGTTTCTTTTGAGCTTGGTGGCGTTTTTTGGGGGGGATTTTAAGGTCCAATCTCTGCAGTTGTCTATGGAGATCATCCAGATTATGGTTGTCCCAAAGGTGCTTCTCCCCCCTCCCCCACAAGAGGTAACTGGACTTTCCGGGTTTTTTTGGAAGAGGTTTTGCTTCTCATCCCAAGAAGCCTCTTCAGTTCTCTGTAGTTGTAATGCTTTCGTATTTGCTGACACTTATAGTTTTTTGCTTTGAAATCAAGTGGCTCCATGATGAAGCTCTTATGAAGTTGTCTTAAGGGAAGGGTCATATTATATGATTCTGAACTGATCAGCTCCAAAGACGGTCTCCCAACCCTCCAAGCTAATGTTCATAATATTCTGCTTTGATCAGATTCCCAAGTGGTGGATTTTTTTTGTGATAGATCTATTCATGTCGGCCATCTTTATCATGATCGATTGCGCGCCAGATTCTGGAGTATTTTTAGCTGAATACATTTTCTTTGGAGGAGTTCATTGTGAATGCTAAGAAGAAATTGGGTGTAAGGCTAGGTTTATGATTGCAATCACAGTCTGGGCACGTGGCATCTTTATAATGGTTTGATACGCAGATTTTCAAATTTCTTGACCCTTTTGAGGTTGCATTTATTGGGTAGCACTTAATTGTTATTGTTATTGCCTTTATTTGTATGCCGCCCTTTTCCCTGAGGGGACTCAGGGCGGCTCACAATTCAAAAAGGGAGGGGGAAAAGACAAACAATAGACAATACAGCATGTTAAAAAGAACACAACAATCGCACAATTCGAGTGGGGCTACAATCTTAACCCCAGGCCAGCTGGGACAGCCAGATCTTTACAGCGGCGCGGAAGGACTGGAGGGTGGTGAGGGTCCGAATCTCCACGGGGAGTTCGTTCCAAAGGGTCGGAGCAGCCACCGAGAAGGCTCTCCTCCGGGTAGTTGCCAGTTTGCACTGGCTAGAAGATGGGATTCGGAGGAGGCCTAATCAATGCGATGCAATCGGTAATTGGCAGTAGGCGGTCTCTCAAGTACCCAGGCCCACTACCATGAAGGGCTTTATAGGTGATAAGTAGCACCTTGAAGCGCACCCGGAGATCAACAGGTAGCCAGTGCAGCTCGCGGAGGATAGGTATATAATCATCTGTTGCACCTTCTAATAAACATAACAGCTGAAGTTATAACCTGCTTTTGTTTTAGTCCAGCTGTCAAGCCAGTTGTGATCTGTAAGCTGTGGTTTGTGACTCAAACCAGCCAATGGTGGTTTAATAAACCCCTGCATGAGGCAATGGGTAAATGCTGTCAGGAGATTTGGAGGTTTTTCTCCTGCTCGTGAGAGCTCCCCGTTTTGGTAATGAGAATGGAGTGCATTTGAGATACATTCCTGGTACTCGTAAGCTGAAATATACACATCCCAATCTTGGAGTTCAACACGGCAATATCTGACATTAAAGGTAAAGGATCCCTTTGCACATGTGTGGTAGTCGTTCCCGACTCTAGGGGGCGGTGCTCATCTCCATTTCAAAGCCGAAGAACCAGCGCTGTCCGAAGACGTCTCCGTGTCCATGTGGCCGGCATGACTCAACGCCAAAGGCGCACGGAACGCTGTTATTTTCCCAACAAAGGTGGTTCCTATTTTTCTACTTGCATTTTTTACGTGCTTTCGAACTGCTAGGTTGGCAGAAGCTGGGACAATGAACTCACTCCGTTACACGGCGCTAGGGATTCGAACCGCCGAGCTGTTGACCTTCCTGATCGACAAGCTCAGTGTCTTAGCCCCTGAACCACCGCATCCCTTTTATCTAAGGTTAGAGGTATCCAAACTTGGCATTTTTAAGACCCTGTCATACTGGCTGGGGAATTCTGGCAGTTGAAGTCCACCAAAAGTTGCCAGTGTTGGATACTCTAGATGATCATCTCTAGATGATCAGCAGCCCAGCAGATGGCAGCCTTTTCCTGTTGTATTTGGGCAAAGAAATGTCTCCTTGGATTTATTGCAGGGGTCAGATCAGGCAATGGTGTTACTAATACACCCCTTCCCTGGAATTCGTTCCGTCTCCTCTCTTAACAGGAAGTTAGTAACTCCAAGAAAGAGTTTCATTTCTCAGTTAATCTTGAAACATGACTAGAGCTGACTTAAAAGTCAGCTCTTCCCCAGGCTGGGCATTGGTCGCACTCTTTCTCTTGAGTAGAGCACCAGACTTTCTAAGATCGCCTGTTTCCAAATTCCTCCGGCCAACAGTGTTATCCATTCCTTCAGAAATTGTTTTCTTCAAAACAATTTTCAGCAGCTAGGCCTTTTTCTGAAGAGAGAGTTGGAAGATCGATACTCATCCGTTGTGGTTAAATTTCTTGCTTACCAAGGTAGGGGAAAAAAAAGTTCCTTCATCTTTACGAGCTTCTTTCGTTAATGGCATGAAAATATCTATTATCTGCTTAGCTGAATCTTCTATATATATAAAAATGGCTCTGGTGTGTGTGTGCGCGTGCGTGCGTGTGTGAGCACCAGCATAACTCTGGAACACCTTGAGCAATTTCAACCAAACTTGGTACACAGATGACTTACGCTCGGGGAAAAATACTGTGGGTGTGTGCGTTCTGTTAAGATACAGCCTGTTGTGCCTTAAAACGGCTTCTACTGCACAGTGGAGTGGAGTTGCTATGGTAACGGCTTCATAATACTTCCCAAGGGGGCTCCCTCTGGTAAGGGGGAAAATCCAACATTAGAAAGTAGGTTTAGTCTGGACATTTCCCTCTTATGAATAAATACCCCGGTTATCAGCTAGGGGTTTATAAAGAATATATTATGCCTATTAGCTGTCTGGTAACCAATATTCTCATTTTTATTTTATTTTTAAATTAGAAAGCAAAACTTGGAGTAGCATAAAAATTGGGAGTGACTTAAACTTGGCTAGATGGAGTGTTCAGATTGGTTCAAATGCAGGTTAACATTTTCATAATGGCGAAAATGAATGATCCTCAGATGATTATTGAGAAAACGATAGAGGTGATGTGTCTTGTTCCCAATTTGAAATCTTGTTATGTACAGGAACAAAGTGGTTATTATTATCTTTGCATACTGCCCAATAACTTCCCTTAAATGGAAGGGTGTAACTGAAACGCCTATAACTAAATATACAATCCTTTAGTAAGTGGTTACGGCACTTTAATTTTGGTTTACAGTGTCAAAAGCTTCCAACAGGGCAAAAATTGAGTATTAGCCATCGAGCGCTTCCGAGATTATTGAATGCCACATTTACCGTATTTTCTGGCGTATAAGATGACTTTTTAAACCCAAAAAATTATTTCAAAAATCGGGGGTTGTCTTATACGCCGGGTGTAAGAGAGGCCATACCCTAAAAAACAAAACACAAGAAAAACCAACGCCACCAAGCAAAAATCCGCGCCGCCACCAGCACAGATGCCGGATTTTTAATTGATAACTCGGCGCTCCTCGCCTGGGCACGTGGATGGATGAGCGCTGGGATGGCTTACTAAGGTCTGGCTGGTGGTCTGGAGGAGGAAGCGTTGCGTTCAAACTACGAAAGCCCGGCAGCTCGGAGGCCTTCAGTCGGCTCGTGGGTACCTGAAAGTATGGGGTTGCCTCATACGCCCAGTCGCCTTATACGGCGGAATATATGGCACTTTTGAAAACGTGTCGAGAAAGGAAGATTACCGATGTAGTTTGGAAAGCAGAAAGGCAATAGCAATAGTTAGACTTATATACCGCTTCATAGGGCTTTCAGCCCTCTCTAAGCGGTTTACAGAGTCAGCATATTGCCCTCAACAACAATCCGGGTCCTCATTTTACCCACCTCGGAAGGATGGAAGGCTGAGTCAACCCTGAGCCGGTGAGATTTGAACAGCCGAACTGCTGAACTGCAGTCAGCTGAAGTAGCCTGCAGTGCTGCATTTAACCACTGCGCCACCTCGGCTCTTATACAACAATGAAATCTGCAGAGGTTGGTGCTCAAATGGAAAGATACCTCTTTGAATCAATTAGATCAGGGGTGTCAAACTCAAGGCCCTGGGGGCCGGATCCGGCCCACTGGGTGCTTAGATCCGGCCCACGGGCCACCCTAGAAATAGCAATTGACCGGTCCACGATGCCTCTGCCAGTGAAAACGGAGCTTGCGAGGGCTGTGTGCAACCCTCCCAAGTTCCATTTTCGCTGGCAGACGGTTGCAGGAAACCGTCCCAGCTGAAAACGGAGCTCATGAGCACTGGGCATGGCCGCCCTGAGCTCCGCTTTCACTGGCAGACGGTTGCAGGAGGCCGTTGCAGCTGAAAACGCAGCTCAGGAGCCCGTTTTTGCTGGCAGTGTGTTTGGGCCCCCACAGGTGTGCCCCCACAAGTGATGTCATGGTGGCCACACCCACTTCAGCCCTTCCAGAAGTCAAACACAACCCTGATGCGGCCTTTCCTGAAATTGAAGTTGACGCCCCTGATTTAGATCTATTTAGCTATAAAAATCTTTCACATTCTCTTCCAGATCATTCTATAATTCAGGAATTTTTATGGGACTTTAAAAGTCCTACAAGGAAGGTAAAAGTTACGAAATATACCCAGTGCAGTTAAATTTTATAGTTTTTGTACGCTTGAGTAATTTTACTGCTTCTTTCAAACTGATAAAAAAATAAAAATAAGACTTGGCTGTGAAACCATCCATTTGGTCATTGGACGGCTTTCGATTTCGGAATCCCCCAGCCCTGAATTTAACTCATACTTGCACAAATCCATTTCAATTCTATTCATATGCGTGAACAGAAACGCTCGGTGAATATCCGAGTTACTAAATGAGGAATTGCCAACTGCTATAGGAAGTGGGATTTGGTGGCTCAGTGGCTAAGACGCTGAGTTTGTCGATCAGAAACGTGGGCGGTTCGAATCCCTAGCGCCGCGTAATGGAGTGAGCTCCCGTTACTTGTCTCCCAGCTTCTGCCAACCTAGCAGTTCGAAAGCACGTAAAAAAAATGTAAGTAGAAAAATAGGGGACCCCCTTTGTTGGGAAGGGAACAGCGTTCCGTGCGCCTTCGGCGTTGAGTCATGCCGGCCACATGACCACGGAGACGTCTTTGGACAGTGCTGGCTCTTCGGCTTTAAATGAAGATGAGCACCACCCCCTAGAGTCGGGAACGACTAGCACATATGTGCGAGGAGAACCTTTACCGTATAGGAAGACGTAATGTCACCAACTTCTCCGGCACCACAATGTGTAATCGTGGATTGTGTGCATAGGCATTTCACACCCACACCCCCGCCAGTTCTTCAATTCTCTCTTGCTGCTTTCTCCACCGTGTGGCTGGGAACTCTAAAAAGTCCCATTGTCAGAAAGCATCCCTAGGATGCGGTTTCCGTCTTGAGACGTGGGAAGGGGCTGTTAATAATTTGATAGTTTGCATGGCGTAGCTGAGAAAGGCTTAAATCAGGCCTGGAACGGATTATTTCAAGTTTGTTTCAAGCTACCCACCAATCTCTACCTTGACCCACTTAAATATGTTGTGCAGATAACAGCTGAGCAGCAATCTTTCCATACGCAGCCTCCGTAGCTTTGTATCTACTAGCAGTATAAAGCCTGTCCCGTATTGGAAACAAGAAAGCAAAATGTTCACCGGAGACAAAATTCCACGTTGTAGTATTTTGTATCTGAAGACGTGCTTGGTATCTAATGCTGCTAGCATCAACCATATTATGGAGTTGGTTGATTGTATGCAAAAGGATGCTTGCCAGGTGGAAAGCTGCCAGGTTTGAGACCCAAGCTCTGCGTGCTGGGGTGAGCTCCCGTTCTTTGCCTCAGCTCCTGCCCACCTAGTAGTTTGAAAGAATGCAAATTTACCTTTTAACGACCCCCATAATCCCTTGTGGGGTGGAGTCTGGGCAACTGAATGGAGCTGAGTGAGTGTTTACTGGCCGGATGCCCTTCCTGTCGCCAATGCGGAGCTTTGTTCGGCAGATATATTCTCATTGTGCCGAGAGAGAGAGAAATATCTGCCTCTACCTAGGATTGAATTCACAGCCTCCTGTTTGTGAGGCGAGAGCTCCGCGCCTAGGCTACCGTACCATTCTTTGAAAAGGATGCAAATGCGAGTAGACAAATAGATACCACTTCAGTGGGAAGGGAACGACATTCTGTGCACCTTTGGCATATAGCCATGCTGGCCAGGGGACCATGGAAAATGTCTTTGGACAATGCTGGCTCTCTCGACCAAGAAACAGAAATGAGCACCATACCCTTCAGTCGGAGATAACCGGCCAGGGGAAGCCTTTACCTTTAAAGAGTTGAGATTGTATGTAGTTGCCTTATTCTACTGCACCAAAAGGGCTGACTTTTCCCATTTATCCTAGAGTTTCCTCTTTCCCTTCTCCTCCCCTTCCCCTCCCAATTCTCATTTTACTGTTATTTTTTTGATTATCTGCAAGAATTTGTTCATCTTCTTGGATACCCTTTTTAAAACCACCTTCTGCAATTTGGATGCCCCGAAGAAGCGTAGATTTCATTACCAGAATTATTAACCTGTGGCATTTGTACACATTGGAAAGACGGTAGAATTGCTGAAGACAACAGCAGAAATAGTAAGGTTTCTGGTGTACGGCTGTGTAATTGCAAATTTGTGTCCCGTGACTCGCTCGCTAGACACGTCGGAGGCCAAGAACTTAAAATGTAGAAACCACAGAAAATATGAGGTTGTTTTATTTACATTATATACATGGAGATCAGATGGCCCCGCTTCGCATACCGAAGAACCACGTCTAACAACTTGCAGAGCAAATGCCTATTTGAAATCATTCCTTTTAGAGGCGGTAAAGCTCATTGCGGTGTTATTGGAAAAAAAAAAATGTTGAATCTCAGGAATGTTGGGGGAGGGGGGGGGAAGTTTAGTCCCTCCTTACGTAGAAAATATTATAGCCCAGTTCTATCATCCCTCCAATGAGCAGAATCCAAAGGGGAATAAAGACGTAATAAAGTTTCATGGCGGTGAATTGTTCCAGTTTCGCGCACAGAGCGAGGCAGAAAGCCAGCTTCAGAAGCATCGCCGTAAGGTACCAAGCCTTTTTCTTGAGGTTCTGAGAACCGTTGCGAGGATCGTAGCCGGACTTGCAACGGCGAGCCATTTTCACGATGATCATCACTAGGAGGATGGTATCAAAGATCCAAACCGGGATAAATATGAGAAACCAGTTCCAGGGAGCCTTTTCATCCAGTTTTAACACCAACATGATCAGGAAGAGTAACGTAAAGAGCCATGTGAGTAGCACCCTCTGGGCCAAGGACATTCTCATTTAAACAGCCTCGGTAGGTCAGTAGCCAAAACAGAAAAAGAGAACACCCTAGAATAAAAGGGGAAGAAAAAAAATAAGGTGATGGGTAAAAGCATATAAAAAGACATTCTGCATGTTTCTGCCATTAAGCTTTTGCTATTTTTCCAAAAACAAAAAAACCAGGGGACAACGTGAACTAGGAATTTTATGAGTTCTGTAAAACCGAATGGGAAATTTCTACTTGTTCCATTTAATTCATTTGCACTAGAGAGAATAGAATATAGAATAGAAAGGGAAGGGAGGGAGAAGAAAAATAGAGAATAGAATAGTGAATAGAATAGGACAATGAATAGAATAAGAATAAGAATAGAATTCTTTATTGGCCAAGTGTGATTGGACACACAAGGAATTTGCCTTTGGTTCTTAAGCTCTCAGCGTATATAAAATAAAAGATACATTTGTCACGAATCATAAGGTACAACATTTAATGATAGACATAGGGTACAAATAAGCCATCAAATCATACTAAGAGTCAATATAAATCATAAGGATACAAGCAGCAAAGTTACACTCCTGCAGTCCTAAGTGGGAGGAGATGGGTGATAGGAACGATGAGAAGATGAATAGTGATAGTAATGCAAACTATTAGTAAATAGTTTGACAGTGCTGAATGTTGCACCAGCATCAGTGCTAGAAGGGAGTGGGGGTTTGTGGAATGGAAGAGTAGGGAGGGGGAGGACTTTGGTATCCTTGGTGCTCTCTGAGCTTGGTGGCTTTGCATACATTTCATTGCCCAACTAGGTAATAGCATAAGGACTAGAAGGGAGTGGGGTTTGAAGATGATGATGAGGAAGACTGTGGGGTCCTCTGTGCTCTCTGAGCTTCATAGTCTTCTTGAAGAATTTGCATGACCCAAACAAGGGAACATCATCAGGAGTGCTAGGAGGGAGTGGGGTTTGAGGAGGGGGACTAAGGGGGTCCTTTGAGCCCTCTGAGTTTACTGGTCTTCTTGCAGATGGTGCATTACCCAAGTAGGCAATAGCATCAGTGCTTGAAGGGAGCGGGGTTTGAGGACGACGACTGTGGGGTCCTTGGTGCTCTCTGAGCTTGGTGGTTTTCTTGCAGACATTTCATTACCCAACTAGGTAACACCATCAGGGGTATAGAAGAGAGTGGGATTTGTGGAGGAGGACGGTGGCTTTGGGGGTCCCTGATCCTTTGAGCTTGTTAGTTTTCTGGCAGACATTTCGTGACTCAACTAGGTAACATCATCAGTGCTACAAGGGGAAAAGGGGAGGAGAAGGAAGGGTGGTGGTGGAGGACTATGGAGGCCCTTGGTGCTGTCTGAGCTGGGTGCAGACATTTCATTACCCAACTAGGTAACATCATCAGTGCTAGAAAGTAGTGGGATTTGTGGAGAGGTGGAGGAAGACTGGGGTCCTTTGTGCTCTATGAGCTTGGTGGTTTTCTTGCAGGCATTTCATTACCCAACTAGGTAACCTCATCAGTGTTTGGAGGGAGTGGGTTTGCAGAGGGGAAGGGGGACTGTAGGGTCCTCAATACTCTGTGTGCTTAGGTGATTTGTCTCTAAGACGTTTCCTTACCCAGCTAGGTAACATCACCAATGCCAGGAGGGAGTGGAAGTTGTGGGGTGGAAGGAGGATGATTGTGGGGTCCTTGGCGCTCTCTGAACTTGGGGTTTTTCCTGAAGACGTTTCATGACCCAACTAGGGAACACCATCAGTGCTAGAAGGGAGGAGGAGGAGGAGGAGAAAATAATGTGGTGTCCTTTGTGCTCTATGAGCTTGGTGGTTTTCTTGCAGGCATTACAATACCCAACTAGGTAACATCATCAGTGCTACTAGGGAGGGAGGTTTGGGGAGTGGAGGAGGAGAGGGAAGAGGACGATGACTATGGAGGTCCTTGGTCCTCTCTGAGGTTGACTGTTTTCTTGCAGGCATTTCATTACCCAACTAGGTAACCTCATCAGTGTTTGGAGGGAGTGGAGTTTGTAGAGGGAAAGGGGGACTGTAGGGCGATTTGTCTCCAAGACGTTTCCTTACCCAGCTAGGTAACATCACCAATGCCAGGAGGGAGTGGAAGGAGGAGGATTGTGGGGTCCTTGGTGCTCTCTGAACTTGGGGTTTTTCCTGAAGACGTTTCACGACCCAACTAGGGAACACCATCAGGAGTACTAGGAGGGAGTGGGGTTTGCGGAGGAGAAAAATGAGGAGGATTTTGATCCTTTCTGAGCTGGCTTGTTCTCTTGGCGGACGTTGCGTGACCCAACTAGGGAACATCATCAGGGCTCCCGGGAGCGCTGGGCCTTTTTGCTAAAAGGCCGAAAAGGGGCTCCAGAGTCGCAGGGGCAAACAAAGCTATTCCCCCCCATAAAAAACCCCTTCGACCTTTCCACACAACGCAGCTCTTCATGGGGAGAGGAAAGAAACCCTCCCTCCCTCCCCGCCGCTCACCCCCACCGACCACAACCACCGCACAGAGGCCCGAGGCCGCTCCAGGGAGGCTCCGGAGGAAGGTCTCCGAGCCCGGCCTGGTCCCCGCGGCGGCGAAAGGCAAAGCAAGGCCGACCGGCCCGCCCCGGCCTCGTCTCCAGAGCCCCGAAAAGGCGGGAAAGGCCGTTACTTACCCGCCTCAGGACCCCATGGGCGCCCGCCAAGCGACGCCGCTCTAGGACGGCACCTGCCGGGCCCGCCTGACCAGCGAGAAGAGAGAGACAGAGAGTTTCCCCCCCCCCCCGCCAATCCACCACGCATCTCTCCCCATTGGCCGGTCTCGGTTCGTTTCCGCCGTTCTCATCGGCTGGAGGCGCTGCCTGTCATTCCCGCGCGGCTCCTTCCTCCCCTGTGTTGCCCTATTCGGCAGTCCAAGCTGCCTATCAAGAATCGTTTTCTCTTCAAGTCCCGCCCTCACCCGCCCCCCGCCGGAGCTGTCATTTCCCTTTGGATGGTTTCGCCGCGCGCCCGTCAATCACGTCAAGCCAGCCAAGCCCGAGCGCTTTGAGGCCGCGCCCCTCCCTCTCTCCCCTCCCCGCCCCACGGACGACGTCTCGCCCAATCAGCGAAAGGAAGGCTTTCGGGGTCACGTGAGCGGATTTTTCGAGCCTGGCGCGCCGCGGAGCCCTCCTTTCGCTCCGCCCACGGGGAGGAGGAGGAGGAAAGGGGGCGGGGCCAGCAGAGCCCAGATTGGCACGCCGTCCTCCCACGGCGGCGCGCTGTTGCTGCTGCTGCCGCGGCTTTTCCTTCCCCCCCCCTCCCTCCCTCTCTTGCCCTCCCCCGTCTCGGGAGCGCGCGCGCGCGTGCACCCCCACCACCACGCGCTGCTCCCGCTGCCCCTTTTCCCGGCTCTGCAGAGGTTCTTTTTTGCAGGGGTGGGGGAGTCTTCTTCCTCCTCCCGCCCCTCGCCTGCCAGACAGCGAAGAACCCGGTGAGTGCCCCCCCCTCCCCACCCCGCTTTTCAGCTGGGAGGGGAACGGTCTGGGAGGTTGGGGGGGGCTGATTGCCGCTGGGGAGGAGGAGGAGGAGGAGGGAGGATGCAAAGCCAGGATTTGAGTGTGGGGGGGGGCTTGTCCTTGGAGGAGGGCGACGTGACTGGGGAGGGGGGGGGAGAAGGGGGGCGTCGTTGCATGCCAGGCAGAGGAGAGGGGGTTGCATGCCCCCCCTCTCTAGAAAGGGGTCTTTGCTGCTTTTGCCCCCCTTGCAGGGAGGGAGGAGGGGGAGGGCGCAGGTGAGGAGGGGTCTCTGGGCTGGGTCTCTAGAAAGGGGTCTTTGCTGCTTTTGCCCCCTTGCAGGGAGGGAGGAGGGGGAGGGCGCAGGTGAGGAGGGGTCTCTGGGCTGGGTCTCTAGAAAGGGGTCTTTGCTGCTTTTGCCCCCTTGCAGGGAGGGAGGAGGGGGAGGTCGCAGGTGAGGAGGGGTCTCTGGGCTGGATCTCTAGAAAGGGGTCTTTGCTGCTTTTGCCCCCTTGCAGGTGGGGAGGAGGGGGAGGGCGCAGGTGAGGAGGGGTCTCTGGGCTCTCCTAGAAAGGTGTCTCGACTGTTTTGCCCCACTCCCCCCCTCCTAAGGGAAAGAGGAGGGGAAGGCACAGGTGAGGAGGGGTCTCTGGGCTGGATCTCTAGAAAGGGGTCTTGGTTGCTTTGCCCCCATTGCAGGGAGGGCAGAGGGGAAGGCACAGGTGAGGAGGGGGCTCTGGGCTGGATCTCTAGAAAGGGGTCTCGGTTGCTTTGCCCCCATTGCAGGGAGGGCAGAGGGGAAGGCACAGGTGAGGAGGGGGCTCTGGGCTGGATCTTGCTTGCTTTTTACCCCCTGTAGGGAGGGGAGGAGGGGAGGGCACAGGTGAGGAGGGGGCTCTGTGCACCCCCTTAGGGCTGGTTCTCTGCTGCTGGGTCCCCTCGGAGGGAGGTGGGATTCAGGAGTTAAAAGTGGGGGCTCTGGACTCTTCCCTCCCCCAAAAGGGGTCTCAGCTTCCTTGCCCCCTTGCAGAGAGATAGGAGGGGAGGGAGCAGGTGAGGAGGGGGCTCTGCACCCCTCCTCCCCTGTACGATTGGATCTGTTTGGTCCCCCCTCAGGGAGGTTGGGAACCCATACAAAGTCAGGTGGGGGGCTCTAAGCCCTCAGTAAAAGAGTGGGGGGTCTCGACTTTCTTGCCAAGTAGGAAGGGATGAAAAGCAGCAAAAATCCCCCGGGGGAAGGGTTTTTTGCTGCTTGGCCCCCTCCCAGGGAGGGAGCTCCTCCCCTCATCTACAAGGGGGGGGGGGTCTCAGCTGCTTTGCCCCCTTGCAGGGCGATGGAACAGGGGAGGGGCACAGTCAGGACCCCCCCTAGCAGCTATTCTGCACTTGCAGAAAACCCACCTGCCTGGATCCTTCCCAGGGAAGCAGCCTCAAGTAATTCAAGATTTAATTCAGCATGCTAAGCTGAATTAAGCTGACAGGTAGATCCCGGTGGAAAATCCACTACTCCGCTTCCTTCTGGCTGATTTTGAGTGGATCGCTTGTGTTTTGGGCACCCTACCATTCCCACTTCTCCCGTAATTCAGATTTAAAAAAAAAAAACAGAGAGAGAGAGAGATAGCAAAACAGAACTAATTACAATGCTCTGGAGTAAGGGAGAAAATGGTGATTATGGTGTTGCAAACAGCCCTGGTTTTGGGTGAAAGCAGGACAGGGGTTATTTCAGTGATCCGATTAAGCAAGATGTTGGGTGATGCCTCCTGGGACGTGTCTCCATTTGGCCGCACCCGGGAGAGCTTCTTTTCGGGAGCGAGTGCCAAAACCATTTCAGACAAAGAGTTATCCAATCTCCTCTTCTAAACCTCCGGTGATGGAGTAGCCACGATTTCTTGTGGTTGGCCGCCGGCCCCTCCAGCAGCCAAGTCAGAGGAGGAGAAAGAGGCGTGGGAGGGTCAGCATCAAGGCAGCCTTGGAGCTTCGAGGGGGAAGAGGAAATAGAGCTGGCAGAGAGAGGGAGGGGGGAGAGAGAGAGAGAGAGAGAGAGAGGGAGGCGGAGCCTGGGCTGTCCATCAGCTCTCAGTTGGAGAGTCAACAGCCCCCAGGACTGGAGGTGGCTGATGAGGAAGAGGAGGAACAGCTAGGCCCAGTGCCTGACGCGTGGATGCACAGAAAGCAGAGGAGAGGAGAGCAGTGGAAATCTATGGGCTGGTCCTTGAGAAGGAGAAGAGGACAGCAGTGGAAATCTATGGGCTGGTCCTTGAGAAGGAGGAGAGGAGAGCAGTGGAAATCTATGGGCCGGTCCTTGAGAAGGAGGAGAGGAGAGCAGTGGAAATCTATGGGCCGGTCCTTGAGAAGGAGGAGAGGAGAGCAGTGGAAATCTATGGGCCGGTCCTTGAGAAGGAGGAGAGGAGAGCAGTGGAAATCTATGGGCCGGTCCTTGAGAAGGAGGAGAGGAGAGCAGTGGAAATTTATGGGCCGGTCCTTGAGAAGGAGGAGAGGAGAGCAGTGGAAATCTATGGGCCGGTCCTTGAGAAGGAGGAGAGGAGAGCAGTGGAAATCTATGGGCCGGTCCTTGGGACAGAAGAATGAAGCCCCATCCTAGGGATAAAAGGCAGTGGGTGGAGATGAATAGATGTGGCAGACAACTTTCGGACTTTCGCAGGGGTCGCCTAAGACATCGGAAATCTCATATTTTCGGTGGTCGTAGGAACGGAGACACCAATTTTATGGTTGGGGGTCACCACAACATGAGGAACTCTATTAAACGGCCGCGGCATTGGGAAGGTTGAGAACCACTGGCCTACGATGAGAGAGAAACTTTTTGCCGGGGATCCTGGAACTCCTAATAAAGGAATCTTTGAGTCAACTTTTTTGTCGTGTTTGGGAGCTGGGTCAGAACACTTCTGGAGGCAAGCTTGTTCCACCTTGGAGGTCTTCTAATCCAGCCCCCAAGCAGGAGACCCTCTACCACTTCAAACCAGAGGTGGGTTCCTACCGGTTCGCACCGGTTCAGTAGAACCGGTTCGTCACATCTACCGAACCGGTTAGAAGAGGTTCCACCAGTGGACCCGGAAAGCAGGCCACCCCTACAGAAGAGGTCCCAAACATTTTTTGAAACCCACCACTGCTTCAGACCAATGACTGTCCGGTCTCTTCTTAAAAACTTCCAGTGTTGGAGCCATCACAACTTCTGGAGGCAAGTTGTTCCACCAATTAATTGTTCTCGCTGTCAGGAAATTCCTCCTTAGTTCTAGGTTGCTCCTCTCCTTGTTGAGTTTCCATCCGTTGCTTCTTGTCCCTACCCTCAGGTCCTTTGGAAAGATCAAAAATCCAACTTGGGGGCGGCGCGGGGGGGGGGGGGGGGAAGCTGGGGTTCCACCACAAAACCGTGGTAGACTAAAGCGCGCTCGACGAAAGCGCGTACGTGACGTCATCACAGCGCGACGAAAACAGCACGCTGTGAGCGGTAAACTTAAAATTAACGCGTACATCTAAACCTAACCCCCCCAAACCTAACCCTAAACCTAACCCTAAGCCTAACCCTTAACCGAACCCTAAACCTAACGCTAAACCTAACGCTAACCCTTAACCTAATCCTAACCCTAACCCTAACGCTTAACGTAACCCTAAACCTAACCCTAAACCTAACCCTAACCCTAAACCTAACCCTTACCTTTACGTGAATCGGCTTGCTTTAATTTAATTTTAATTTTAATTTAATTTATTTTTAATTTTATTTGTCGCGCTGCTGATGATGTCACGTACGCGCTTTGATCGAGCGCGCTTTAGTGGACCGCGGTTTTGACGGGTCACAGAAGCTGCAGCCTACAGAAACTTCTCCAAAAGTTTGAGGGCCAGAATAAAGTTTCCTAATCGGGAGATGCCCCTCTGGTTATTGCATGGCTAAAGAAGTCATTTGGAAACACAATCTGAGTAGACTAAAGCTTCAACAGAGCCAAAGCTGAAAAAGGAGCTCAATTTGTGTGTGTGTGTGTGTTTGTGTGTGTGTGTGTAGCCAAGATGCTTATCGCTGGACCGGTGGAATGGTGACAGCTTTTAACCGAAGGAAATGTGAAATTCTGCAAAGCAGAAATACGGCAACGTTGAGGCTAACGGTGGGCCTGGCAGAATGTTTAATTCTTCTTTTGAAGAACCTTTATCATAATGATTTTAAAAAGCTGGATTTTTTTTGAAACGCAGAGAAGAGCAGGGAAAAGGCATGAAACGAGGACCTGGGCATTTGTTTAATGGATGTGCAGGTAATTTTCAGCTTCGTGAACTCACAGACGGTGCGAAAAGGTGGCGGAATTGTTATTTATTTTTTTGTGCATTTATCGGGCTCAAGACGGAAGTTGGACAGTTTATTTGAGAAGGATGGCGAGAATTAATTGCGAAAAATTAAAAAGGAAAGGAACTTTTTCTTTCCTTTCTTAAAACTGTGTTTTCTTTCAGCGATCATATTGGGCTGTTCATAGCCGGACGCTGAGAGACAACGAGGGAAAGAAAGGACTTGTAAAGTTTGGGAGTGTAAATAAATGTCCGGAGAGGGTTATTATAGTTGTTACATGCCAGGGGTGGCTCAAAAATGCCATCGCTCGATTCTATCGGATGACATGAAGACAGACTGAGGTGGTCGGCAGGAATTCCCCCTGGCTTGAGGGCCCTTCAATATTCATTGATGTACATTTTGGTTGCTGTTTAGTTATGGAGATTTGTTTTGCCTTACATTTTGCAAGGATTCAAGAAGACTCAATAAGTGGATTTTCTGTAGGGAATTGAGAAAAAAATTATCCGTCTAACCATCCTGGGAAAATTTTATATATGTGCATGTGAGGTAGATAAGGGTTTGAAAGTTGGTTGTTGTTGTTGTTGTTGTTGTTGTTGTTGTTGTCCTCCTCCTCCTCCTCCTCCCCTTCCCCCTCCTCTCCTTTTCATCCTCTTCCTCCTTCTCTACCACCTTTCTTCTTCTTTTCTTCTTCTTCTTCTTCTTCTTCTTCTTCTTCTTCTTCTTCTTCTTCTTCTTCTTCTTCTCCTCCTCCTCCTCCTCCTCCTCCTCCTCCTTCTCCTCCTCCTCCTCTTCTTGTTCTTCATCTTCATCTTCCTCCTCTTCTTCTCCTCCTCCTCCCCTTCCCCCCTCCTCCTCCTCCTCTTCTTCTTCCTCTTCCTCCTCCTCCTCTCCTTCCCCTTCCCCCTCCTCCTCTTCTTCTCTTTCTCCTCCTCCTCCTCCTCTCCTCCTCCTCCCCCTTCCCCTCCTCTTCCTCTCCTCCTCCTCCTCTTCTTGTTCTTCATCTTCTTCCTCTTCCTCCTCTTCTCCTTCCCCTTCCCCCTCCTCCTCTTCTTCTCTTTCTCCTCCTCCTCCTCTCCTCCTCCTCCTCCTCCTCTACCACCATTATTATTTCTTCTTCTCCTTCTCTCCCTCCTCTCCTCATCTTCTTCCTCCTTCTCTACCACCCTCCTCCTCCTCCTCCTTCTTCTCCTCCTCCTCCTCCTCCTCCTCCTCCTCCTTCTTCTTCTCCTCCTCCTTCTCCTCTTTCTCCTCCTCCTTGTCTACCATCATTATTATTTCTTTTTCTTCTCCTCTCCTCCTCCTCCTCCTCTTCTTCTTTTCCTCCTTCTTCTCCTTCCGCCTTTTCTTTTGCTTCTTCCTCTTCTCCTATTCCTTCTCCTCCTTCATCTCCTCCTCTTCTTTCTCTCCTCCTTCTTCCTCTTCTTCCCCCTTTCTTCCTCCCCCTCCCTCTCCTCCTCCCTCTTCTTCCCTCTTTCTTCTGTCTCTTCCTCCTCCTCTGTCTGAAGATATTTTTCTTTTCAAAATGGAAATCTCTACCCATTTACACTTCGCCGTTTTCAACCCTTCGGCCCCTTCTCACTCCACATTCCCCCTCTTGCTCCCTCTGCAGATCTAGAGTACACCTCTCCCTCTTTTTGTCCTTGTTGGAAGGAATGTCCTCCTGGGTTCAGGTCCAAGTGGGGGAAAAGGCACTGGATTCACGGAAGTTGGCTGGAAAGATGGTCTTAATGGCGGATGTGAAGTAACCATCCTCTGCTACGAAATGTGATGTTCCCGTGGGTCGTCCATGAGGCCAATGTTGAGAAAAGACAGGACACGAACTTTCTCGAGATGGAGCGACCCAGATTGGGGGTCTGAGCCCCTTTTATTGAGATAGGACAAAGGCAGGAGGAGCAATCAGCATGTGCTTAAAAACAGCCTGTAAAAGTACAATTTCTAATCTACTGCTCAGTCTATATATGGTCAAATCCTGGACGTCAATGGTAAGGGCACATCTCAGAATGTTATGTTATGCATTATCAGGATGTTATGGGGTTTTAGGAGTTTGTTTTCTCCTGTGTGATTCAGCGTGGCTCTGCATGCCCTATGAATTGAGCCATGGAGGACACACAC